>NC_083634.1:20916192-20933692 GCF_963584025.1 Labrus mixtus | reverse complement strand
CTGTGTGTCTGTGTGTGTGTCTGTGTGTGTCTGTCTGTGTGTCTGTGTGTGTGTGTGTCTGTGTGTCTGTGTCTGTGTGTGTCTGTGTGTGTGTCTGTGTGTGTGTCTGTGTGTGTGTGTCTGTGTGTGTGTCTGTGTCTGTGTGTGTGTGTGTGTCTGTGTGTGTGTGTCTGTGTGTGTGTCTGTGTGTGTGTGTCTGTGTGTGTGTCTGTGTGTGTGTGTTTGTGTGTGTGTTTGTGTGTGTGTTTGTGTGTGTGTTTGTGTGTGTGTTTGTGTATGTGTCTGTGTCTGTGTGTGTGTGTGTGTGTGTTTGTGTGTGTGTTTGTGTGTGTGTTTGTGTGTGTGTCTGTGTGTTACCCTGATGTTCTGCAGGTTCCAGCACGTCTCCTTTATGTTCACACTGCGATCGAACGTCACCCAGCAGCGCCTGAAGAACCTGAAACAAACACAGAACATTTAGAGCGCCCCCTGCTGAATGGCTGCAGTATAGGTCATTAGCTCCGCCTCCTCATCATGCTGATTTATTTTTTAATTGTTATTCCAATGATCCGTTAATTATTGGATGTAAATTAATGTCCAGAATGTCAAAACTGATGATCAGAAATGTCAGCTGGAGTCACCAGTTGAAGATACAATATGTAGATTCGGCCACCAGGGGGCGGCAAGGCTAGCGGGGAATCATGGGAGTTCTCTCTGCTTGTAGGAGCGCCTGCTGAGAAACAGAGTGACTCACCTCCTCTCGGGCTGAGGGTCAGACAGCGCCACCCGCAGGAAGCCTGGATACCTGCGACACAACTGAACACATCCATCAAGTTAGTATGAGTGTGTGTTTGTGTACAGGTGTGTTAGTGTACAGGTGTGTGTGTTTGTGTACAGGTGTGTTAGTGTACAGGTGTGTGTGTTTGTGTACAGGTGTGTTAGTGTGTAGGTGTGGGTGTGTACAGGTGTGTGTGTGTACAGGTGTGTGTGTTTGTGTACAGGTGTTTGTGTACAGGTGTGTGTGTTTGTGTGTGTTTGTGTACAGGTGTGTGTGTTTGTGTGTGTTTGTGTACAGGTGTGTGTGTTTGTGTGTGTTTGTGTACAGGTGTGTGGGTGTGTGTAAGGGTGTGTTTGTGTACAGGTGTGTGTGTTTGTGTGTGTTTGTGTACAGGTGTGTGTGTTTGTGTGTGTTTGTGTACAGGTGTGTGTGTTTGTGTACAGGTGTGTGTGTTTGTGTGTGTTTGTGTACAGGTGTGTGTGTTTGTGTACAGGTGTTTGTGTACAGGTGTGTGTGTTTGTGTATAGGTGTGTGTGTACAGGTGTTTGTGTACAGGTGTGTGTGTTTGTGTACAGGTGTGTTTGAGTACAGGTGTGTGTGTGTGTGTACAGGTGTGTGTGTACAGGTGTGTTTGTGTACAGGTGTGTGTGTGTGTACAGGTGTTTGTGTACAGGTGTGTGTGTTTGTGTATAGGTGTGTGTGTACAGGTGTTTGTGTACAGGTGTGTGTGTTTGTGTACAGGTGTGTTTGAGTACAGGTGTGTGTGTGTGTGTACAGGTGTGTGTGTACAGGTGTGTTTGTGTACAGGTGTGTGTGTGTGTACAGGTGTGTTTGTGTACAGGTGTGTTTGTGTACAGGTGTGTGTGTGTGTACAGGTGTGTTTGTGTACAGGTGTGTGTGTGTACAGGTGTGTTTGTGTACAGGTGTGTTTGTGTACAGGTGTGTGTGTGTGTACAGGTGTGTGTGTGTACAGGTGTGTGTGTGTGTACAGGTGTGTGTTTGTGTACAGGTGTGTGTGTGTACAGGTGTGTTTGTGTACAGGTGTGTGTGTACAGGTGTGTGTGTGTGTGTACAGGTGTGTGTGTGTACAGGTGTGTGTGTGTGTGTGTGTACAGGTGTGTTTGTGTACAGGTATGTGTGTGTACAGGTGTGTGTGTGTACAGGTATGTTTGTGTACAGGTGTGTGTGTACAGGTGTGTGTGTGTGTGTACAGGTGTGTGTGTGTGTACAGGTGTGTGTGTGTACAGGTGTGTGTGTGTGTGTACAGGTGTGTTTGTGTACAGGTATGTGTGTGTACAGGTGTGTGTGTGTACAGGTGTGTGTGTGTGTACAGGTATGTTTGTGTACAGGTGTGTGTGTGTGTACAAGTGTGTGTGTGTGTGTACAGGTGTGTGTGTACAGGTGTGTGTGTTTGTTCTTACATTTGTAATCTCCTCCTTGGACACCTCGGGGGGGATGCTCCTGATGAACAAGGATGTGGTGAGGTGGAGGGGGCGGGGCTTGGCTGGAGCCTCCTTCTCTCTCTCCTTCCCTCGCTCCTTCCCCCGCTCTTTCCGCCGCTTACCACTCTCTCCATCCTCCTCCTCTTCCTCCTTCTCCTCCTCGTCTTCCTCCTTCTCTCCGTCAGAGTGGGAGGAGTCCGAGTCCGAGGCGCTGCCCTCGCCGCTGTCCACCGACACGCTGCGTTTCCTCTTCCTGCCCTGAAAAGAAGGGGGCGGGGTTAAACCCACTGTCATCATTCAGAGCAGTGAAGAACAGAGGAGTGACTCACTTTCTTTGTGGTCTCTTCTTCCTCCTCCTCCTCCCCCTCTTCTTCTTCTTCTTCGTCCTCCTCCTCCTCCTTCTTCTTCCTCTTCTTCTTCTTCTTCCTCTTCCTCTTCTTCTTCTTCTTCTCCTCCTCCTCCTCCTCCTCCTCTCCCTCCTCCTCCTCCTCCTCCTCCTCTTCCTCGTCCCCGTTCTGCTTTGCTTCTTCGTCACAGTCCTGGGATGGAGACAGAACGTCACAGTGTCTCCCTCTGCGACGGTTCATTTCAAATCAAAAGTTTATTCGTTCATCGACCTCGTACTGACCTTCTCAGAGTCTTTCACCTCGCCCGTCTCTCCGCTCTTCGTCTCGTCTGTCCGACTCCCCGTCGACTCGGCGCTGGTCTGAGCACTCGCGTTTCCTCCGCTGGATTCTGTCTGACTCTTCTCTCCTCCTCCTACACTGCTGGCCTCCCCCCCGGACGCTGCAGTGGACGTTGGTACCTCCAGGACCTGCAGGTCAAGGTCTGTCCCTCCCTCCATCTTTATTACCGCTGCATAGAGAGAGAGAGAGAGAGCGAGAGAGAGAGAGAGAAAAGGGGAGTGAGAACTTCATTACCCACAATCCACTGCCAACATCAAAAGTGTTCATATTTGGCAGAGAGGGTGGAAAAGTGGAGCTAGAGGTTAAGTGACACCTAGAAGCTCCCAGCTGTCACTCAAAGAGGCCACGCCCCCTAATTAAACATCCCTTTAAGACTTAATATAATGTAAACAGGTGAGTTGTATAAACATTCAGCCCGTACAGGTGAAGAGAGAAATGAGATCTAGAGACCCAAACTGTTTTTGTACCAGGATGTAAACATGTTTATTTTAACATAGAGCTCTATGGGGACTGACTCACTGCAGGAGACAGACTCTAGTGGACACTGGAGGAACTGCAGTTAGGACTTAATTTCAGTACAAGTTTCAGCTTTATCTCAGTCATGTCCCAAAACGTGCCTCTCTCTCTCTCTGTCTCTAACTCTCTCTCTCTCTTACTCGCTCGCTCTCTTTCTGTGTACCTGCGTCCAGCAGTTTGATGATAGCGGGGGCGTGCTCCATATCAAGGGACATGTTTTCCATCCAGTGGTTGTCGAGCAGGAAGAGGAAGACGCCCAGCCGGGTCTTGAGGGCCGCCAGAGACTCCGCCTTCTTCGCTGTGATGTCATCAGGGTGGTACTTGGAGCGGAACCACTCCTGGTCTTTGTGCTGGAGGAAGAAGTCCTGCAGCTGCTGCCGCCTGAAGTCCAGTTTGTACTGATTGTAGCGTTTCACAGACTCCGTCTCGTCCACGCTGTCCTCCATGTTCAGCAGAAACTCCTGCAGACAGACGCACGGACACAAAGAGCTCAGACAACACCTCACTTCACCGGCCGGCGTCCCAAACACACACACTGCACACTCACCTTAAAGCTCCTCATGACGGGAGGACCAGGAGGAGGGAGGTCCGGGTCCATCATCCCCAACCTGACACACACATTACAAGAAGAGTTTATGTACAGAAAATTAAACTGAAACATGTTCATTCAACATCGTCTCTAATCCTCATGTCGGCCATTTTGACACGACTCACAGGGCCGGGTCAACCAGAACGATTCAACGATACGATCTTTGTCATAATAATCAACAATAGCTTTATAAGAAAAACTAAACGATTTGAGGTCATTAAAAATAAGAACAAATGCTGGGCAACTCCTTTTGTTGCCGCGGTAACAAACGTGTATCGATATCGAGTTCTGCAGTAACGAGTCCTAAACCCCAGAAAATTAGTTTTCATTGTAGCACGCCGCACATGGAAACTCGTCCACTGGATGGAAGATTTGTGGCGGTGACGTTGAGCACGCTCACCTGCCCTGCAGCGGGTGACCTCCATGATGTGGATGGAGGTGGTGGGGGAGGTCCGGATGCCAGCCCTGAGGCCCCGCCCCTGGAAATGGAGCCCCGCCTCCTCCATACGGCATGTCGTAGCGGTACGGCTCCCCCCGGTGGTCGTCCCTGGAACATGTAAAACATTAATAAGAGGAAGGGGAACACTCACATGAGACGCGGGGTGGGGGGGGGGGGGGGGGGGGACGGACACTGACCAGTCTCTCCTCATGCGTTTGTGCTGCGGGCTGATGTGTCGGGGGGGAGAAAACCTCTCTCTGCGACCACGATCGTAATCCCGCCTCCTCTCTCTGCCACGCTCCCAGTCCCTGATCACACACACACAATATTTAAACACACCTGTCACACACATTGTTTTTTGTCTGTGCGCTCAGGTGTGTGTGTGTGTGTACCTGTCGGGCCAGTCGTCCCTCCTCCTCTCCTCTCTCTCTCTCGACCGCTCCATGTCGCTCCTCTCTCTCCTGAACTTGTCCCGCCTCCTCCTGTCGAACTCGTCATCGCTGTCCCCCATTGGACTAATAAAAGAAGAAACAGGTGAGTCTATGAGACAAGAGACTGCAGGGTGAAGACGGTACAGATCGGGGATCGCTGCGTCCATCGCCCGGTGACGTTTCGCTTTCAATCTGACTGTCACAGAGGCGTAATGGGGGGGGAACCTGTAGAGGTTGTAACACAGACGTTACAGAGACGTAACAGAGACGTTACAGAGACGTAACAGAGACGTTACAGAGACGTTACAGAGACGTTACAGAGACGTAACAGAGACGTAACAGAGACGTTACAGAGACGTAACAGAGACGTTACAGAGACGTTACAGAGACGTAACAGAGACGTTACAGAGACGTAACACAGACGGGATCAGCTGAGTCAGTGGTGGACTGAGCGGAGCACTGTGTGTATCACAGGAAAACCATGTGATATCAGAATGTGTTCTTACTGCTTTTTAATTTTCAAGGCAGCATTTTAAACTCATGAATACCTACTAACTTAATGATGATGGTCTCCATATTATTGATGATGATGATGGTAATGACGATGGTTTTTGTTTGATAACGACGACTTATAAGATGGTTTCTATACTGATTAGAGCTCTCAAGAACTGCCCTCAATGTTGTGCTTTGCCTCTGGTCACTTCCTGTCAGCACCTGTGTGTCCAATCAGACTCAAAGCTGATCGTTTGCTCTTACTGACATTGTTCCCTTTTTTCTAGATCCTTGCTTGTGTTGTTCTTACTCTCTGATGTACGTCGCTTTGGATAAAAGCGTCTGATATCTGAATTGTAGGATTGTAAACAGGTCAGAGTATCGTCCAATCAGGTGGCCCGGAGTCTTCTGGGACAGATTCATGTGGATTTGACTTTAAACTGACTTTGTTTTTGATAATTCTTTACAGTAAATTACATAGAGATACAGATGTATATTGTGTATCAACGAGAGGTTTTAAGTCATGACCTCTCCCAGCTCTACCTCAAACACTTGATATTTAAATAGGTCATGACCTCTCCCAGCTCTACCTCAAACACTTGATATTTAAACAAATGATGTGACTGATATCAGGCTGCAGAACATGAACTGTGTTTAACAAATAATCAATTAAAATAAAGTTTCTGTTTTTCACCTCAGCTGTTTGAATCTCTGAACATTTAAATGTGAGAGAAGAAACTAAAATGTAATCATTAATGAGAGAAACAGCTGATTGACCCCGGAGACACGAAGCTAACAACATGTTAGCTTCTTCTGCTACATTAGCATTCAATACTTCTAATAAATCTGCGGCTTAATGAGACAATAACATAAAGTTATAAAGAAGGAAATCACAAGTAGGACACAAACATTTAACTCCACATGATGCTAAAGCTAACGTTAGCATAAAGCCTCACTTCAGCTGGCTGAAGCTAACAGCGGCTAATGAGCTAGTTAGCATCAGGAGCTAGCCTCTCCTGCTAAATCCCGCGCAAAAAAAGCGCTTTAATCCGCAGCAGTTCATGTTCGCTTTAATAAAAACTGTAAATAAGCATCAACACGGGGTTTATTCAAGTGTTTTACCTGAAGCTGCGCTGCTTTAACACACAGAATTAGCTCGTCAGCTAACGAAACAACACAATGATCCCGCCGACAGTCCGAGATCTCCGGGACAAAACGAGATTTCAGGGCTGCGTCACTTCCGCTACAGGTTTTGTAGTTTAAAAAGACGTGGAGGCGACACCTGGCGGCCGGGAGGGGAATAACAGGGACAGATGTTTTATATTATATTTTTTACTTTATTCAAAACGAGAAATGAAAAAAAAACAGATATTTATAACGGAATGATTAAAAGAATAAAATAAATAAATTCAAAAAGGTCTAAAAAACAAACAATGATTGAAACATAGTGGAACGTATTAATTATATTCAATAATTAAAAACAAATCAGACAAAAAAGCGCAAAAGGGAAAAGTAAGAGACGTTATCAAAACAGCTTCAGTTTAGGATGGACACCCCCCCCCCCCCCCCCCCCCCCCCAATGCAGCTGGGCCCCACAAAGCCCCCCACGCCTTATGGGAGGACTAATGTGGACCAGCAGAGTTTTAAATTTGATGCGAGCAGTAACTGGGAGCCAGTGTAAGGAGATGAACAGCGGAGTGACATGACATGAAAACCTCAGGAAGTTTTCATTTCTATTTCCTCTGACCCACGATGATTGGTCGACAGTGTTGAAGGTTTATGACCTCTCAGGTAATCTGCTGATGAGTCAGAGCAGGGGACTAAAGAGCGGCTTCCTCTCAGACTCTCAGACATCAGCATTGTTTGGCGTTTTTCACTCTCCCGGTTGAACTTTCATGACATTTGTTTTACCCTGTCTTTAAATAAATCTGAACTTTTCTACCGGCCTGTTTTTATCAGTAGAACCTGAACATGAAATGATTTTCACTCTTTTAAAACCACAATGACACGATAAGTCTTATTGAATACAGATGTTTCTCATAGCAAGAAGGACCTTTTGACTTGAACCGCCTCATTACCCTGATAGTTTACAGCCTCAATCAAGACCTCTAACTGTTTCATGATGATCCAGCTCACTATCAGGAGCAGAATCTAAAGTTAGAAGGAGGACATACTTACTGCTGCATTGTTGTCAGAGAAGCCAGCACTTCAACATGTTTCCTTAATGATCAGATAGTAAGATACCTTTATCATCTCACTCTCTACACATCTCACTGATTGGTCCTTTAAAAACAATCAAACACTGAAGTTTACTAAACTGTACTTTGATTTCAGGTTATTTTTCTTTAAGCCGTGAAGTCTGTAAAGTGTATTTTTACTTTTTCATAATTTTAATAGCCAGATTTGATTATTAATAGACTTTTGGAGAGGGATCCTAAAATACCGCGAGAACACGACGTGTGTACGAGATCTAGTCGGCTAGCTTTGTTTGGGTTTACGGTCTTCGGGTTGGTTCTGAATCTGGAGTGAAAATGCACCAAGTCGAGGTTTGCCAACCGCCCATGAAGCTGAAAGAAGAAGAAGAAGAGTCCAGAGTGAGTGAAGGAGCGGACGGAGGAGAGAAGGAGGAGAAGGAGGAGAAGGAGAAGGAGGAGAAGGAGGAGCACAGAGGACAGACAGCCGGCTCCAGCTCCGATAGCCCGGATGTTCAGGTCAGTGTTTCTCGGCTTCTTCCCCGATCTCCCCCCTTCATTCTGTTCATACACATCCCATCCTGAACATGTTTCATCCACTGAATATCTCAAGTAGAGCTCCGGAGATTAAAAAAAAAAAAAAAAAAAACCTCCACACCAGAAAAACGCGGGAGCAGGCCTCAGCAGGGGGGTTTCCTGACTCCCGGAGACCGGCTCAGAGGCGCTGCGGGCCGGGGAGGCGCCGAGCGGGGAGCCCGGTGTTTCCTTTAGGGGTCATGTCACGTAAAGAAGACCTTCACAGTGCTGTGGAATATGTTTGTATGTGGTTTTCTTACATTCAGAGGATTCCCCCCCCCCCCCAGTGACACACATGAGCCCCTTAATGCTCCACATTACTGCATCATTGTGGATAAATTAGGGCTTTACGATTTTCTACCCACGATCATGAAAACGTAATAATCGAGATCAAGCGATTTCTGTGCCGTCGGCCTTATTGCACCGTTAACATCACCGTTTCTCTGTGATAAACAATTTAAAGTGTTTTCTTTACCAAGCAGCAACCTCCAGTGTTTAAAAAGTGTAAAATCCTGCAGTTCCTGGAGTGTCCACTAGAGGCTGAAGTGTAAAATCCTGCAGTTCCTGGAGTGTCCACTAGAGGCTGGCTGCAGAAGCACAGGAAGTCACATACACACCCATTCTAAAAAGCCTGTTTTTACAGCAGAGATTAACATGTTTACAGCCTGGTTCAAAAAACCAAATAGGTGTGATTAGCTCATGTCTCGATGGACACACACTGTACGGGGGGTGAATGTTTTGATGACTCATCAGTTTTGATTTGATGAAGGATAAGAGTTATTCACAATAAGGCGTGTAGCTGACCTGATTGACAGGTGGGCGCGGTGTAACGGTTTGTCAGGAGGTTTAAAACCCGCCTCAGCTGAATAAGAACCGGACTCACGTTGAGCAGACAGAAACATTTCAATACCACATGTTTTAAAACAATCAGGATACAGATCTGGTAACCATGACAACCCTCACCCACCAGCACCTGGTGTTAGCAGGGAAGGCTAAAGGTCGTAGCAAGACTCAAAGACATTTGGGGCCAGCTGTGGCTCAGTGGTAGAGTCGGTCGTCTCTCAACTGGAAGGTTTGGGGTTCGATCCCCATCTCCGTCAGCCACATGTCCGATGTGTCCTCGAGTGAGACATTTAACCCCAAGTTGCTCCTGCTGCTTCGTTGGCGGCATATGAATATATTTCAGATACCCCCATGACATTCTAACGATCCACGATTGTAATTTCAGGTATCAACAAACCATGGGCCCATCGAAGGGGTGACCTGGGGTTGTACCCCCCCTCCCCCTCCCATAATCTGATGACTTACTTACATCCTATGAGTCAAAAGGCTTCAGTGAGCTTCCTCCTCCATGTTGCCCTTCTTCTCTCCGTCACAGGTTATATATTTTCAAGCTCGTCTGTCACGGTGAGACGCCGGGCGGTTTTGGTTCTCCCGGGTTTCCTTTGGGCGTACTCACAAAATTGGGACAGTACTTACGCTGAAAAATCTGTCTTGTTCATGGTTAGGACATTCCTTCAAATGTAGCTCCATTGAAAGTCAGGAAGACTTGTGTTCCATCATGGTCACATCTGTCCAATAATGCTGCTCCACTTCCTCATCGTTAGCCAATCGTATCGCTGCTGTCTTTTTAAATATAGAATTGTCTTCCAACATTTAATTTATGCCCTCGTTACGTTCGACCCTCCACCTCCTCAGATCACAGCATCAGCCATCTTATATATATATATATATATATATATATATATAGATAGATAGGAACTTTATTAATCCCTTGGGAAGGTTCCCTCAGGAAATTCAGATTCCAGCAGCAGGTAACACCAAAGGATAGAACAGCACACAGATACAAAACACTCTTCTCATCAACCCCCAGCCTTCATAGTTCAATCAGCTTCTTCATCCCGTCAGTTTCATACGACACCTTCAGATAACACCTCCACCTTCTGTCTGGACTACATGTGGGGGGTGAAGGTCAGGGCAGACCTCTTTGATCACCACGTCCCTGTAGAGTTCAAGCGCCAAAGATTCTCTGACAAACATTCAATATCACATATTTCACTCGTTTTCTCGTCTCTCCTGATCGACATGGCTTTGGGTGCTCGGGTCTACTCGGTCCCTGGTGACGATAGTTTTGCTCTTTCAGTAACTATACTTTTTTTTAAAATAGGGTGGTGTTGTTAGTGCCATGTCCAACCCCACCCTGCCTGGTGTGCTAGAGTTTTGTGTTTGGTTCCTGACCCAAGACCAATCTGGTAAGGTTGACCATACTAGGAGGGCCAAAGGACACTCTCCTTAAATGTTTCCTTTGATTGCATTTGACTGGATATTGGGCTTTTTGTTTGTATGTAAAGGGAGAGCTTGAGTGTCCTGGAAGGTGCCCTTTTTTTATTTTGCAAACAGCCAAGTGTAACTGTACCTTTTTTAATGGAAAGTACAGCCTTCTGTGTGGGTCAGGTTCCAGTACGACATCTCACTAACACTTTCTTCCTGTGTCGGTCTGTTTCTACAGGACTGCAAAGAAGAAAAGGACCTCGACAGTCCCGACTCTCCGGACTGCGGCATCTCAGCCCTGACGTCAGCATTATTAAAGGATCACACGGCATACACTGGGATAAGCTGTGATGAGTGTGGGAAAACTTTCAAAAGACCGGGTGCCCTAAAAGTCCATCAGCGCATCCACACAGGAGAGAAACCATACGGCTGTGACCAATGCGATGCTAAATTTTCTCAATTGGGAAACCTAAAGGGACACCAGCTCATTCACACCGGAGAGAAACGGTTCACGTGTGATAAATGTGGGAAAAATTTTGATTCATCGAGTCATTTGAAGGTTCATCAGCGCATTCACACTGGAGAGAAACCGTACAGCTGTGACCAATGTGACGCTAAATTCACTCAATTAGGACACTTAAGGGGACACCAGCGCATTCACACTGGAGAGAAACCATTCAGCTGTGATACTTGCGAGAAAGCCTTTCACACATCGAGTGCCCTAAAAGCCCATCAGCGCACTCACAGTGGAGAGAAACCATACACCTGTGATGAATGTAAGAAAACTTTTTACACACCAAGTGCCCTAAAAGCCCATCAGCTCATTCACACTGGAGAGAAACCGTACAGTTGTGACCAATGTGGGAAAGGTTTTAGATCGGCAAAGTGCCTGAAAGTCCATCAACATGTTCACACGGGTGTGAAACCATACAGCTGTGACCAGTGCAAGGAAGGGTTCACTCGATTACCTAGCTTAAAAGCACACCAGCGTATTCACTCCGGAGAGAAACCATTCAAGTGTGACGAGTGTGGGAAATCGTATGCTACAGCACGCAAACTGACGGTTCATCAGCGCGTTCACTCTAAGGAGGAATACTACCGGTGTGACGAGTGTGGGAAACTGTACATGACATCAGACGAACTTAGTGCTCATCAGCGCACTCACACCGGAGGGAAAATATTGAACTGTGACCAATGTGGGAAGTTGTTTGACAAACCAAGTGCCCTGAAGGTCCATCAGCTCGTTCACACCGGAGAGAAACAGTACATTTGTGATCAGTGTGGGAAGGGTTTTACTAAATTAGGTCTCCTTAACGTCCACCAGCGTGTTCACACTGGGGAGAAACCATACAGCTGTGACTTCTGTGGGAAAGCTTTCAGTTCATCGTGCAGACGTAGAGATCACATGCACATTCATACTGGAGAGAGACCATACCGCTGCGACAAATGTGGGAAAGCCTTTGCCGGCCGAACCACCCTACACAGGCATCGGCTTACTCACACCGGAGAGAAACCGTTCCGCTGTGTTCAATGTAGGAAATCTTTCACCAAAAAATCCAGTTTGAAGCTTCACCGACGCATTCACACGGGAGAGAAACCCTTCAGCTGTGACTTTTGTGAGAAATCCTTCAGCGCGCGCGGAAATCTGGAAATCCACCGACGTCTGCACACCGGAGAGAACCCGTTCAGCTGTGACTTTTGCGAGAAATCCTTCAGAGCGCGCGGGAATCTACAAATCCACAGACGCATTCACACCGGAGAGAAACCTTACAGCTGTGACAAATGCAAAGCAGCGTTCACTCAGTCGGGTAGCTTAAAGATACACCAGCGTGTTCACACCTGAGCGAGGTCACACTGACCAGCTGAGTGAATTTTCAGATCACAAACACCCTCACACAGTATTGTAAACATTATTCTAAGTCGAGCTTCATGCCCTGACTGTTTGTATATATGTTAATGTCATGCTCTTGTAATCAGCTCTTAAGTTTTCCTTCCTGTATCTACATTTCTGCTGAAGTTAATCCACAGTGAGCGACGAGGGGCAGCAGGGACTCTTTGCTTGTGCTGTCTCTGTGATGGAAATAAAAGTTTATATCAAATGACCGATTTTTGTCTCTTTACCTCTGAGGATAGATTTCTACAGTAAACAGTTAATTTTTTTACCCTAAAAATTAAACCTACAGTTTCACATGTATGTGTCTCTAGTCCGTCAACAAACCCCCCAATGATGAGAAAAGTCCATCCTCTCCGTCTTCTGCCTGCTCCACTTTTCAGAAAATGTGTGCTCAAACAGGCCGTTTGGAGATTTTCCCTTCATGACATCACAAAGGGCAGTAGCCCCTCCCCCAGGTGGGTGACACTCCCACAGCTAGGTGTTTGTTCTGCCCTCTGAGTCTGCCTTCCACCGTAAACAATAGGACATGGAGCGAGAAAGACTGAGTACACCCGAGTCCTTCCAGAGAGGGGGTGTGGTCAGACACAGCTCATTTACATATTTAAAGGTACAGACACAGAAACAGCCTGTTCTGAGCAGGGCTGAAATAGTCCGGAAACATTTGAAGCAGCTCTTGATTCGTTCAACAGACACTCATGAAGAAATATACATAAATGATTCCACTACTGTTACATCTTTATTCACATACATGACGTTAATGACTTCTTAACTCTTCACAGTTTAAAATAAGTTGATCATTACAAACTGTTCATGAGCTCAGGGAGAAGAAAAGAGGGTCTGAAGAGGTCTGAATGTCCGGGTTAGTGTTTGTGACGCAGAGAGAGAGCAGACTGAGTCAGTCCATGTTCAGGATCTGCTGAGAGATCAGTGGGAGGTCTTCTGATTGGTTTGTCGAGTGGAGGAGGCGGGGCCAGACACCTGGAGGTAGAGAAGGGAAGTTTAGGATCGACGTGAGTCACTTTCACACATGCAGAGATCTTCCTGATCTGACGTGACCCTCACAGTGTGACGTTTCCCCTGTGGGACGGGACGAGGGTCTCACAATCTGAACTAAAGAGTGGAGAAGAACAGGAAGTTGGAGGTTTCCTGCTTGTCCCCCCACCTGTGATGAGACCCCTCCTCCTCTTTGCTTTGACTTGAATCACCTGTTTGTGTTTGCTCACCTGTCCTCCTCCTCCTCCTCGACCCCGTCCTCGTCCAGAGAAGACGGTGGTCAGTCCTTTGTGCGCGGGGACATGTCGGAGGGAACGAGTCCTCGAGTGCTTCAGCTCTGACAGGAGCTCGGGGCTGGACAGAGACAGAGACAGACGAGCTGCACACAAACAGACAAATACCAACAAGTTAATGCTCAAGTATTCTACACTGAAGGTGTCTTCAACAAACCGCTGTGAGGGGAATTAAACAGATCACACTGCGAGCTAACGAGTGTTCTACAAGCAGCGGGGTTACATGACTGAGCGTTCGACCTGTCAGGATGAAAATATGTCGCTGTACGTCAGAAGAACGTGAGGAAGCCAATTTTTAATCACGTTTGAAATCTCATTATTTCACAAAAAAAAAAAGAAGTTATGCTTTTATTTTGAAATGCTGTACTGTCTCTTTATCTGAGAGTACTTTACTTGCTGTGTGCTTTTATTTTGAAATACAGTAAGGCCCTTCCAGTAGAGTTAGGTTAGGACATGAAGTTGAGCACAAAAACAGGAAGTGGTTAGGGATCCCAAAGTGAGGTCAAACAGCTCAAAGGAACAGTAACAAAGGTCAATGTGTGATGTCATAAGGTCAATGTGTGATGTCATAAGGTCAATGTGTGATGTCATCAGGTCAGTGTGTGATGTCATAAGGTCAGTGTGTGATGTCATAAGGTCAGTGTGTGATGTCATCAGGTCAGTGTGTGATGTCATGAGGTCAATGTGTGATGTCATCAGGTCAATGTGTGATGTCATCAGGTCAATGTGTGATGTCATGAGGTCAGTGTGTGATGTCATCAGGTCAGTGTGTGATGTCATGAGGTCAATGTGTGATGTCATCAGGTCAGTGTGTGATGTCATGAGGTCAATGTGTGATGTCATCAGGTCAGTGTGTGATGTCATCAGGTCAATGTATGATGTCATCAGGTCAATGTGTGATGTCATGAGGTCAGTGTGTGATGACATAAGGTCAATGTGTGATGTCATGAGGTCAATGTGTGATGTCATGAGGTCAGTGTGTGATGTCATGAGGTCAATGTGTGATGTCATGAGGTCAGTGTGTGATGTCATAAGGTCAATGTGTGATGTCATGAGGTCAGTGTGTGATGTCATGAGGTCAGTGTGTGATGTCATCAGGTGGATATTACTGTCTGAGAGTTTGTTAAAGTGAAATGAGACATTCAAAGATGCAGCAGTGAGACCACAGGGAGACACTGAGGACGAGTATCTACGGAGAGCCTGAAGGGACAAACATGAGAATAATGTGATGAACTTGTTAAAGCTGACAGCGCTAAAATAAACACGTGGAGGATGTGATGCGATGTTAATCTGACTCTGAATAAATAAAAAAGACCCCGACATCGACCCAAACACTCCTCAACACCTGCTCGGGTTATTCTAACGTGACGTCACCTCGTCTGTTGTCGAAGCAGGGAGAGGAGGACGAGGAGGACGAGGAGCTGCCGGGGGAGGAGGTGGGTGCAGGGCTGAAGGGGGACGGCAGAGGTGAGGAGGGGGTGACGGGGGAGGGGGAGTGTGTTTCACTGGATTCACCGACGTCCCTGTTGAACTGGAATCTGCTCTGACACTCTGAAGGAAAGAGAGAGAGAGAGAGGGAACATGTTTGTTTCTGTTTCTCTTCACTGACGTGTTCATGGCGTCTCCTAACCAGCTTAAAGAGACGGATGAAAAAAAAGATCATGGGACCAAACATCACCTCGCAGAAACTCGGCCTGTAGCTCTGGACTCTGCAGAGACAGATGAGGACGAAGAGGAGACGAGGAAGAGGAGAGGAGCTGAGTCCCTGAGGTAGATGATGATGATGAAGATGAAGACAGAGCTGGTGATGAGGAGGTCATGATGTTTGTCTGCAGTGGGCGGAGCTTAAAGGAGATTCAATCTGTTCGAAGCTGCAGTCAGAGAACTGACGACACCTGAATGCATCAAGAGGAAAACAGATTTAAACTCTTATGAAGTACAATGACCTGAAACGTTCCTTTTCCTCTGCAGTCAATCTGGATTTTTTTTATAGCTAATCTGTCTTTTAAATGATTTACATTTTTAATCGAGGTTATTCCCTAAATTTCAATAGTTAATCGATAAATAATTCCATTATTTTGCTTTTAAAGGAGCAGTCTGTAACTCTGACACCTAGTGTTTAAAATGGGTACTGCAGTCTAAATTCTAAACATCATAGAGAGCTGTCTCCCCCCCCTCTCTAGAGTCCATGCTCACACAGGTCACCATGTGGTGGACTCTGAAGCTTCAGTGTTTATCCAGCTCTGCATGGGTCTGTAAACCTTTCTGTGTTCTAACCTCTCTCCATTTTTCAAAAGCATCTCCAATATTGATCCTAGTTTGAGCACGTTTCTGCTCGTGGAGCTTATTAGAAACATGCAGAGGCTTTTTAGGTCGGGTACAATCACTTCTATCTGAACCACTTCTCTTGCCCGCTTCCATCGCTGCAACACCTGTTGACCTGATAACTGCTCTCATATCTGACAAACCGAGGGGTGTCCAAAACGGCCGTGTGGGGGGGTCTTAAAAGCGTCTACCTTCTCTGGTCCAAACAAATCCAGATCATTCAGGAGCAGAATCTAAAGTTAGCAGTGATGGAGTTGTTCGTCTTTCAACAGAAGGTCGGGGGTTCGATCCCCAGCTCCTGCAGCCACATGTCCAATGTGTCCTTGGGAGAGACACTTAACCCCGAGTTCTCCTGCGGCGTATAAACCACCTCATTTTTATTTCACTGAAACTCAGGATGATATCGTGTTGTGTTCGGTTTGTTCAGAGGTGAAAGTAGTTTGAATTTCTACGACCACAACCTCCATCACTTCACATAGTTCACCTCACCTCGGGGCGTCATGCGTCCTTTAATAAAATGTTTCAATATTGAAACACGATATCTCAAACAAACAGCCAGCCGACCACAAGGATGTTTGGAATGTCTTTTTGAATCACTTGTTATCCGTCCTGCCCCGATGCAAACGACATCTATAAAGTCAATTGATCGTCCCAGAACAATAAATCAACCACACGCTCAGAGGTAAAGAAGGACGAACACGCTAAGTGGCTAACCGTTCACATGGTCACCTCACACACATCGCCTGAGCGGCTGTCGGTCTTGTTGGAATTGAAACAGAATCATGAAACATCGCAGCAAACATCTTCCTACAATTCTACATTTCACTCTGCAGACTCTTTTCTCCAAAGCGACGTACATCAGAGAGTAAGAACAACACAAGCAAGGATCTAGAAAAAAGGGAACAATGTCAGTAAGAGCAAACGATCAGCTTTGAGTCTGATTGGACACACAGGTGCTGACAGGAAGTGACCAGAGGCAAAGCACAACATTGAGGGCAGTTCTTGAGAGCTCTAATCAGTATAGAAACCATCTTATAAGTCGTCGATATCAAACAAAAACCATCGTCATTACCATCATCATCATCAATAATATGGAGACCATCATCATTAAGTTAGTAGGTATTCATGAAAGAGCTGGGTCTTTAGCTTTTTCTTAAAGGTGCAGAGGGACTCTGCAGATCACATGGAGTTTGGAAGTTCATTCCACCACCGGGGGGCGACAGAGGAGAAGAGTCTAGTCAGCGTCTGCCAGAGTGCTGGACATCAGTCAGCTGGGGGAAGCTCGAGCTCACGTTAACTAGCAGCAATAAAAGAATCAGAATTGCTCTATTGGTCGGGTATGTTAACAGACACAGAAGGAACTTGACTTTGGTGAACTTTGCGCTCTTTGTACAGAAAGTAAAACATTAAATATCAACAAAAAACACAGAAAGGCAGCAGGGCTCGAAACACAACACAAAGCGACCTACAAGTTAACGATGAGACAAAGTGTTGTTTGAGATGTAGGCAGGTGTGTTTTCTTTCTGACTGGTTTTGATGGTTTTGGCAGGAAGCCGTCTGCCGGCCCACCTTCAGCCTCGAGGTCAGTCAGAATATTAACTACA
>NC_083634.1:20901192-20911192 GCF_963584025.1 Labrus mixtus | reverse complement strand
CAGACTGTGAGTATAGGGTTTTGTAATAGTCTTTAAAGATTTCTTGAACTTCTTGCGGTTCATAGGTCTCTAATCTTGTGTATTGAGTGTTGCATTTGTTGTGACCTGAGTCGTCTCGCTAATATTTTCGTTGCTCTCGAACCTGATTCATAGAAGGTTTGTCTTGCAAATCTCAGTTTTTTTTCAAGCTCATCGTTCAAGAAGTCCCCTATTTGTTTTTTAGTTTCTTTTATTTGGTTAGTCAGTCCTCTATCTCCATTTTCCAGTTGCTGTTTCTCTAGTCCTCAGTGTCTCTTGTAACTCATCGTATTTTGCCTTCTTCATTTTGGTTAAGTAAGCAGTTCTTGAAATTAATTTCCTTCTCATTATCGCTTTAATGGTATCCCATAGTATAGTTGGATCCACTTGGACATTGTTGTTATCTTTTATACAGTCACTGATTTCTCTCTTAACCTCTTTTAAAACTGTTTCATTGTTTAGAATTCCAACATTTAGTCTCCAGAGTGTATGTTTCGATCTGTTATTTATATGAATAGTAAGGTAGCTTGCATTATGATCTGATATGTCTGCTGTTCCTATTGAGCATTCCTTTACCCTGTATCTATCTATGTTGTTTATTAAGAAATAGTCTATTCTGGAGTACACGTGGTGAGTAGCTGAGTAATGAGTAAAGTCTTTTTCTTGTGCATGAAGGCTCCTCCAGACATCGTACATCCCTGCTTCTTTAAGTAACATATTAAGGTCTTTTGACTTAAGGGATGTCTGTCTAACTTTACTTGTTGTATCTATAGAGTAATTAAGAACTGTATTCCAGTCTCCAGCACAGACTAAAATGCCTTCACTTTCTGAGATTATTGTGTCAAACATGTTTTTAAGGAATTTCCAGTCGCTCTCAGGTGTGTGACCAAAGTGTTGTCTATTCTTCCTTTTATAATGATATATCTGCCTTCTTTGTCTCCCTTTTCTTTGAGACACTTTTGTCTTGATATTTCGGCATTTTCTCTTCCCCTTTAAGGCCTTTTGTGTTTCGTCTCCAACTCATCTATAACCAAACTGTTAAGTGTTGTTTTTTCGAGTTCTAGGGAGGGTATTCCTGTCTGGGAGAGCGATTTCATGCTGCGCCAAACTACTCCATCAGCTAACCGGAAGTCTCTGAATAACTATTTTCAACCTGTTTTTTTTCCCAGCAGGGTTTCACTCTGCAGCGCAGTCAGGGGAGAATTTAACCCTTTGTGTGTGTTTTCTCTTTTTCTCTCATTTAGATTTAAAAAGACGCTCGAGTCCTCGTCTGAATCAGGCCCTCATTTCAAATAGTTTCTAACATAGATTAAAGTCCATCCTTATCTCCTCCCTCCTCTGACACATAAAACAAACGCACCCCGCTGTGATGGTACATTTATTTATTAAAATCTCAAAACTTTATTCGCTCAGTCATTGACAAATAATTTAATGCATTTTGTACAAAGCCAGAGACAGTCGACACCTCGTATCGACAGGCACGCATGGAGAGAGAACTACAGGCAGCGTCAGGTGGAAACCTCGTATCGTCACATCTTTTCTTTTTTTTTTTTAAATAAGGAGATAAAAACTGAGAGGAGACGACAGCTTCACCCCTGAAAATACACAACTACACGATTAAAAAACACACAAGAAGAAATGAACTGAATGAATCTCAGACACTAATCAATAACAAATAAAACATGAACAATATAAAAAAGG
The DNA here is from genome assembly GCF_963584025.1 of Labrus mixtus. Taxonomy (NCBI): domain Eukaryota; kingdom Metazoa; phylum Chordata; class Actinopteri; order Labriformes; family Labridae; genus Labrus; species Labrus mixtus. Next base: position 20,909,473 of record NC_083634.1, on the reverse strand, counting down.
CCTTTAGTGTTTCCCCAGTAACAGTTTAAAAATATGTCAAAAACTCCATTTACATACTTTAATACACAAAACTTCTCAGCACAGGAAAACGATATTCTTCACTTTGTCTTCTTTCTTGTTCAAACATATTTCTGGACTTTGTCGTTTCTCGTTCTCGCACTGATTTTTAAACATTCTGATCCAAAAATATCAAACTCAAAGCTACCTGTGACGTCCTCCGAGTGATCTGATCTAAAACATCATGCCCAGCTGTATGTATAGTTTCCATGGTAACCACAGCATCAGAGTATCACCAGGGAGAGAGCTTTTTCATTGTGGGGGATTCTTTTTTGTGAAGCATTCAACAACTTAAAACCGCAACAGCATTTAAAAAAAAAAGATTGATGGAGTGTTTCGAAACACGCACGCACGCACGCACGCACGCAGTGAGTTCTGCTTGCATAGATTCAGGTAAGGCAGCACGGTGACAAAATGATTTTTTCTTCCATAACAGACTCTGTCTTAAGTTACTGCACAAAGATAAAATCTAAGGACTCTTATTCTGAAATGTTCAAACAGGAAGTGTTGAGGACTCCTTTCTCTTAGGTGCGTGAGAGTCAGGTGTGACAGCAGGTGAGCTGGAATCGTCCAATCAGAAAGAAGACGAAATAAAAAAAGCACGTTGGGAAGTGTTCTGAGACGATGCATTCAAGGTCATCATGTTTAATTCTCCGTTCTGTTTGTCTCCAACTGTGAGGAGGAGGTCCACTATGTTCACACACACACACACACACACACACACACACACACACACACACACACACACACACACACACACACACACACACACACACACACACACACACACACACACACACACACACACACACACACACACACACACACACACACACACACACACACACACACACACACACACACACACACACACACACACACACACACACACACACACACACACACACACACACACACACACACACACACACACACACACACACACACACACACACACACACACACACACACACACACACACACACACACACACCTGTTGAAGTGGTTGATGTGTCCGGTTGGTTCATGAACAGGAAGGCTCTTTAAAACACACACAGACACAGACACAGCTCTAGGGGTCTACAAAGGACACCATGATATAGCGGGTCCCGCTGGTGGTGGGCAGACCCTCGTGGTAGTGCGTCAGGCGACCCGGGTGCATGAAGGACCAGCCCTTCCTGGGAGACTCCACCTGACAGTCGTATCGCAGGAACCTGCAGCCTCCACCCTGCATGACGACGATAAAGAAACTTCTATTAAAACCACAGATTCATTCAGCTACAAGTCACCAGATAGCACGGTCACTCTTTACATCATAACACCGGTTACTGCAACCACAGATTCATTCAGCTACAAGTCACCAGATAGCACGGTCACTCTTTACATCATAACACCGGTTACTGCAACCACAGATTCATTCAGCTACAAGTCACCAGATAGCACGGTCACTCTTTACATTAACATTTTTTTAACATTAACAAAGTTACATTTCAGATTAATAGTGACCTCCTCAGGACATACTCTACTCATACTGTGTGTGTGTGTGTGTGTGTGTGTGTGTGTGTGTGTGTGTGTGTACCTCGTAGTCCTTGCCCTTGCTGTTCAGGGCGACGTTGATGGTGAAGGTGGAGGAGTCGTGATGCGGCCTCAGAGACGGCTGCTCGTCAGGACGATAACGCACCACGAAGTTCATGATGGCCTGAGCCTGAACACACACACACACACACACACACACACAATCTTTACACATAACGTCTGAGCTAATGTTAGCTTTTCCTGACATGTCCCCGAGCTCCAGCGTCTGAAGCTTTAGACTGAGCGTGGAGGAGGCGGGGTTATATCTGGAGGTTAGCGTGGTTAGCGTCCGTACCTTAGGGTAATATCCTGGATAGAGTTTCTCCGTCACCGGGGCGATGTACTCTTTTAAGAACTTCAACCACTCCTTCTCAAAGCCGATCTGGTTCATGTGGATATCCACCGTGGGGACGTTTTCATAACCGCCGGCCAGACGCTCGTCCTGAACACACACACACACACACACACACACACACACACACACACACACAGACACACACACACAGAGACAGACACACAGAGACACACACACACACACACACACACACACACACACACACACACACACACACACACACACACACACACACACACACACACACACACACACACACACACACACACACACACACACACACACACACACACACACACACACACGTGAAAAACAAACTTTCTCTTCTTGAATCTAAACTTGAATCAAACGGTCCACGGGTTACCTTGTGTTTTCCTCCTGACCACTCTCCATTGTCCTCCATGGTCTCCACCAGATGATCACACATCTTCTCTGAGAAGGCTGGAAACCAGTAAACATCTGGACACGGCTGAGACACACACACACACACACAGATCATACAATGCTGATGCCTGTTTGTTACCATGGCAACAAAACTAAAAGTCCTATGGAGCAGTAAAGTGTCATTTCTTGTTTTTAAAATGCGGTACTTGAACTCAAACTCCTGCACAAACACGTTGGCTACATTCAGAATGTGTAACGTGTTTTAAAGCTACTTTCTGATTGTGTTTGAAACTCGGACCTTCACTCCTTCGTTTGTGTATCTACCTGCTCCACAAAGACTTTCTGCTCCTCAAAGATCCTCGAGTAGTTCTCGTGGATGTACTTCTCCTTCCAGTCCTGTAAAACAAACAGACACACAGTGAGCGTTCCCTCCGTCTGTTAATGTCGCTGTGTTTTGTTGATTCCTTCTGTTTGTCTGACCACGGGGTTGTCGAAGATCTGCCACATGTCCGGGTGCAGCCTGGACGTGTTGAAGTTGGTCGACGCCACCAGACGGCCGAACTCGTCGCGGTTTGACACGAACATGAAGACTCCCTGAGGAGGAGGGTGGTGGGTTAGTTTGAGAAGAGGCTCAGACAGACAGCTGGTACTGTGTGAGGCCAGCAGGTGTGTGTTACCTGGTCTCTGATGCTCCTGCAGAACACCATGTCGGGGTCCATCCCCTCGGCCACGTACAGGCTCACCTTGGACAGTTTGGAGCGCAGCACGCTGGCCTTGATCAGGTATGCCTGAGTGATGTACGGCACGTTCCACAGACCACTACACACACACACACACACACACACACACACACACACACGCTGGTGCTCAAGGTTGGCACAAATGTTTTCATGAAATTTCAACAGTGTGCTGGAGTTTGTCTGCAATTTTGCTATGATATAATATGTGGTCCTTGGACTGTGATATCAAACAGGTATCGTTTCAATGACAACACAGAGAGGCAGCACGGAAAAGATGTGATTTGTAAACCAAACTACAGTGTATTGGCGTGTGTGTGTGTGTGTGTGTGTGTGTGTGTGTGTATGTGTGTGTTTACACTCACATCCTCTTGCCCTGGACAATCTCGATGTAGTCCTCAGACCTGGAGTAGAATCCTTCAGGACTCAGAGCGCCCCAGAAGTTACTCCACAGCTTCCCGTGTTTGGACAACATCGGAGCAATGACTGACCTGAAGACAAACAGAACATGTAAAAACTAGTTTGTCATGTTGGAGTATAGCGTATATGGAAAGGTACTAGTGTGTACTTGTGGAGATGTAGGGTACACAGAAGGGTACTAGTGTGTACTTGTGGAGATGTAGGGTACACAGAAGGGTACTAGTGTGTACTTGTGGAGATGTAGGGTACACAGAAGGGTACTAGTGTGTACTTGTTGGGATATAGGGTACACAGAAGGGTACTAGTGTGTACTTGTGGAGATGTAGGGTAAACAGAAGGGTACTAGTGTGTACTTGTGGAGATGTAGGGTACACAGAAGGGTACTAGTGTGTACTTGTTGGGATATAGGGTACACAGAAGGGTACTAGTGTGTACTTGTGGAGATGTAGGGTACACAGAAGGGTACTAGTGTGTACTTGTGGAGATGTAGGGTACACAGAAGGATACTGGTGTGTACTTGTGGAGATGTAGGGTACACAGAAGGATACTGGTGTGTACTTGTTGCTGGATACTTGTTGGACTGTTGACTTGAAGGATGTACTTTCTGGTGTATACAAAGCATCCTTACTTGTTTTCCTCGATGAGTATCCTCAGGGTGTCTGGATTCGTTAGGGCCACATCAGAGTCGATGCTGAAGTAGTAAGCACACTCTGTATCCTTCTTACATGCCTCCCTGCACACAAACACATGAACATCTTAGATCCTGTATCTTCTCAAAGGTTTACTTCTTTAACACATCAAATGAGACTCAATATGAGAACCACCACCACTGTAGACCCCCAAAAATAAGAGTGGGGAACGATACACAGGAAAGGAACCACAGACCCGACGCAAACCAGGACAGCCCGTCTAGAGGACCAAATCCTCAGTACACGAAGACCCACACCAACCACCAGAAGGCCACCAGCGCCCCCAGAGATCTGAGAGGTTTTGCATCAGCTTTGCTCTGCATCGTGTCAGACATGAAAACAGATGATTCTTCCCATCTGAACGACTTGAGAATAAAATGGGGCATAGGGTGGCATAGCGGTTAGCTTATGCGCCCGATTTACAGAGGCTATAATATGTTGTGGGTTCGACCTCTGTCCATCCCACTCTCTCTCTCCTCCCAACATTTCCTCTCTCTCTTCAGCTGTCCTCTCCAATAAAAAACAAAAATGGCCCAAAAATAAAAGAAAATACAGTTTAAAAGAAACTAGCTGCTTCTTATTTTTGTGTAAATCTGCAATTCATTCAATCTGTTTAAAGTCTTAATCTGTGATTTTTCACACTTAAATGTAGAAATCAAGTATCTCCTCTGAAAATAACTCTGTGAGTCATGACTGTCTACAATGGGTGTAACACCCGAGTCCCACTGTCTGTGATGTTTTCAGAGTCCTATCTTCACTTTGTTTACATCGCCCGGACGGCCGGCTGACTCCTCCCCTCGTGTATAAAAGTTGTTTAAATGAGGGACTAGAGAAAAGAAGAATAACATACTGTACTCACTGCTTAACTGTGTTTCTAGATCACGCTCATTTCAGGTAAATTTACATGCAGTGTGAAGATACCAGCATAATAAAGATCGCTAGCATTAGCATGCTAACACAACAATGCAGCGCAAGTTGTTTGAACCCTGAAGAAGATCTCTGATGTAGATCAAAAATCTTTATCGTCTGGACGAGCCGCAGACGCCCTGAAGAGTCGATATGAACATGTTCTCTTGAGTTCCACTCACACAGCCATGGCTCTGGCCTTGTTCTCCTGCAGGTCCTCCTCCGGTCCCACCAGCGTGGCGTCCGGGAACAGAGCTTTGTGGCGCTCCCAGAACCTGTGGATGTGACGCTCGTGGTACACCACCTGAAACACACACATACACAGTGACACACGAGAGCAGCACATGGGGATAAACGTCAGGAGGCGTTCCCTTCAGCTCGTACGTTGTTGTGGATGAAAAGGCGGATCTTGGTCATCGGGTAGTTGAGCGTGGTCAGGCGGTCCAGGAACTCCTCCATGAAGGGCGTGGCGTGTTCGATAAACACGGCTACGTACACAAGAGGCATCTCCTCGTCCTGAACACACACACATTTTAAACTTAAGGATTTTTTTTGTTTGTTTTAACAGATTGAAGTGTTGAGAAGGAGAGTGTTGCGTACGTCTACGTCGTTGAAGAACAGCAGGTCGTTGTCACAGATCCCACAGCCGTTCTCGTAGGTCCACGCCGTAGGGACGTAGTTTCCCAGGTAGTTCAGCTGCAGCTGCAAACACACGACAGACATGTGACCTCTGACCTCTGAAACATCCTGTAAGTGTTTCTCTAAACTCACTCAGTGACTGATGTACGGACACGTCCTGTTAAATCTCTTTAATGTTTATCTTCTTCTTTGAAACATTCTTTGTTTCTGGTAGAAATTCAGATTAAAGGAGCAATAAGGACACCTAGTGTTTAAAAAAGGTACTGCAGGTCAGATTTAAAACACATTAGTGAGCTGTTCACACCCGGGACAATCTGACCTTTAACTTCCAAACCAGTTCGATCAAATCACGTCTCTAAAATAAATTCACTATTTCACCACAGTCCTGACCGTCACATGGTGCAGGTGCAGGGCTGTGATTGGGCGGTTACCTTTGTGGGTCCATTGCCATGGATGATGACAGGAAGTGTGTCGTAGGCGACGTTTCTCGCTCTGACCTTTGCCCTCTCGAACTTCAAGACGACTTCATCTGACGGACACAGACACGACTCGTGTGAGTGTGTGTGTGTGTGTGTGTGTGTGTGTGTTTATGTGTGTGTGTGTGTGTGTCTGTGTCTGTGTGTGTGTGTGTGTGTGTGTGTGTTTATGTGTGTGTGTGTGTGTCTGTGTGTGTGTGTGTGTGTGTGTGTGTGTGTGTGTGTGTTTGAGTGTGTGTGTGTGTGTGTGTGTGTTTGAGTTTGTGTGTGTGTTTATGTGTGTGTGTTTGAGTGTGTGTGTGTGTGTGTGTGTGTGTTTGAGTTTGTGTGTGTGTTTATGTGTGTGTGTTTGAGTGTGTGTGTGTTTATATGTTTGTGTGTGCGTGTGTGTGTCTGTGTGTGTATGTATATGTGTCTATGTGTGTGTCTGTGTGTGTATGTATATGTGTCTATGTGTGTGTCTGTGTGTGTATGTATATGTGTCTATGTGTGTGTCTGTGTGTGTATGTGTCTATGTGTGTGTCTCTGGCTGTGTGTCTGTGTGTGTGTGTGTCTGTGTGTGTGTGTGTGTGTGTGTGTGTGTGTGTGTGTGTCTCTGGTTGTGTGTGTGTGTGTCTGTGTGTGTGTCTGTGTGTGTCTGTGTGTGTGTCTGTGTGTGTGTGTGTGTGTGTGTGTGTGTGTGTGTCTCTGGTTGTGTGTCTGGTTGTGTGTGTGTGTGTCTCTGGTTGTGTGTGTGTGTGTGTGTCTCTGGTTGTGTGTGTGTCTCACCTATAGCTCCGTTCAGGTTCTGGAAGATTCTGGCGCGATGGTCCAGAGTGATGTTGAATTTTGTCTGAGGAAATAAATGACATCATCGTGATTCCTCCGATCGATGTGATTGGTTAATTGATTTAGTGATTCATTAGGGGGTCGTTTACCCTCTGAATCTTGTCCAGGTAGATCTTTGTGTAGAACAGCTGGTCGTCATCGTTGTCTTTGTACTTCCACTGCTGGACCATCGTACTGAGGTCTGACGCAAAGCCGATAAACCCTGAACGACGTGACACACACGCACACGCACACACAGATACACACACAGACACAGACACAGACACACACACACACACACACAGATACACACACACACGCGCACACACACACACACACACACACACACACACACACACACACACACACACACACACCTTAGATCAGAAACGTGTTCCTCAGATTAACAGACATATTTTTTCATTCCTGGTTTGCAGACGGCGTTTTTACCTCCTGAGTTGAGGTAGCGTTTCCCAGAATGCACCTCAGGGTATTTGGGGGCCAGCCTCTGGTCGGGCCAGCAGAATCCCTCGGCGGAGAAAACCACTCTGTGACCCAGACGGGAAAACTTTGACAGGACCTCCTCGGGACCGGACGCAAAGATCACGTCGTAGCTACACAGAAACACGGCGAGGAAGTGAAACGAGCCGTTAGAAAACGTGCACGATGACCACATCCGTAAACACAAGGTCTTCATTCATCCAGGACGTTAAACGTAAAGAGAGGCACATGTGAGAGGAGGCTTTAGAAAAGGAAAGTATGACATCATCGGCGTAATGACAGACTGCAGCCGGAAACTGGAGGCCCTACAGCCGCCATGTTGGATCTGAAGGGGTTCATTAAGAGCTAAAAGTGGAAACACAGGGGTCCCGTCTCCTCATCATTATAAACACAAACCTGCTTCTTCATGACTCGCCGCTCGTGGTCAGAACCCGTGTAGAGGTTTAACACTTTTGGACCAACATAAAAATAAACGTGTCCAGCATGGACATGTCCCGTAGGCCTGAGGGTCTATTTAACCTTCTGTGAGCGGTCAAAGTGATGAGCATCTATCTCTACAGATGTGAGGAAGATATCGGTATCTGATTTGTTCTCTTCCTCATATCAACTTTGAAATCGGCCCCAAAAATCTCTTATCAGTCGGGCCCTTTTTTTTTTTTTTTTTTTTTGATATTTGGTTTCATCCACAAACCTGTTCATATGGAAGTCTTTTATGTTCTTTAGAGGAAGGGGTGG
>NC_083634.1:20886192-20896192 GCF_963584025.1 Labrus mixtus | reverse complement strand
CCCAAATAAACATTTAAATATTCTTTATTTTAATAAATACTTTATTCTGGTGCTTCTTAGATCTCTAGAAAGTCTTTTTTGGGCCATTTGCTGAACGATAAATTAAAAATAAAATTAAAAATCCAACACTTATATTATTGTTTTTTATTACTTACTACTAAAATTGCCCAGGCTTTTACTGAGTACCTTGTCTTTATTGTGGACAGGCGTCATTATGAGATGAGCCTTTAAATATTCTCATAATATATCATATCATATATATTATTTGCTCTTGCTTTAAGAGCAGCATGCAAACCAAACCTGCTCCATGGCCTGTACACATACGAGCTTCATCTTGTCCATATGAAATAAAAATAAATATAAACATGTCACTTATATTCATCACAAGTAATAAAAGTCGCATGAGCACATTTATATAACATCTATTATACATTATTATCTATTACATAACAAGTAGCCTATACACGGGAAGTTAAATCAATTAATACATAATTCACGTTTTATTTTTTTATTTTATTTACAAAATGTTAAGTACATCAGGATTCAATGACAGGAACAAAGTTATAAGCTCGAGGTACAACTGCTACAAATAAATATAGAAAACCTAATTCACGTTTTATTCGAACTTTATCCAAATTGTTTACCACGTCAGCTGGCCTCGTCGCGTGTTGCCATGGTAACGTGTAAACAGCGCAGTGAGAAACGGAGCAGAATTACCCGGTGGTAACAGAGTGGTAACCCGGTGTTTAAAGACGTTTGTTTTCCCCGGTGTATTTAGAGATGAGTTAGCGGGCTGTGGAGGATGGACAGGCCGAAGTACTTCACTCCCTCCGAGGTCTCCGCTCACAACACCGCGGCCGACCTGTGGGTGTCGTTTCTGGGCAGAGTGTGTGACCTGACCCCGCTGATGGAGCAACACAAAGGTCGGCATCACACACATCCTTTAGTGCAGATTTTATCACGATTTTCTCCATCCATTCAACAATTTAAATCCTCTGACAATGACAATGCAAAGATATCCCTTTTCCTCCCTTTTTTATTTACAATTTTTTTTTTTTAATTTTGATGTGTTACTCGTTTGTTTTCATTTTGGATGAATCCGGTTTTCTCCATGAATCATTGATTAAACTGTTTCATTCATGGTTTTATATCAATCAGGGAGAAAAATAAAAACCACACTTTGATTAAAGTTGCAGGCGCTGTAACTTATAGTAGAAGAAGTTTAATGTTTAACACGAGTGTGGAGCGATGAGGTACACGTAGACAACCGGCTGCGTCATGAACATAAACGATCACACCTTACCTTTGTACAACGCGGTTAGAACGCAGAAAGGTTTACAGACCGATGCAGAGCTTGATAAACACTGAAGCTTCAGTGTCCACCACATGGCAACTATGTTTAGAATGTAGACTGCAGTACCCATTTTAACCACTAGGGGTCAGTTACACATTATAACACACAATGGCTCCTTCAATGTGTTTCTCTGCAGGAGACGACCTCCTGTTACCCATCATGCAATGTGCCGGTAAGGACATCAGCTCCTGGTTCGACCCTGAAACCAAAGACGTAAGTGCTGACGTAACCTAAGCCAGCTAACCAATCAGTGAGCAGCTTTCAGCTCAACTCCTGGTTTACCCGCATGTCCTCTGTCCTCTGCCCTCAGATCCTGAGATACATAGATCCAGTGACTAACTGTGAGCGGTACTACACCCCCAGGGGGCGCTTTGTGCACACCCCCCCAGCCGGCCCTCGCTCAGACTGGGCCAGTGTCAAGGGCCCCCCCTGGTGGAAGGACGGGCGCTACGAGGTGGGACTGCTATCGACCAAAACCAGGTGGATACGTGTCGTCAACACGCTGACATCACAGGAGCAGAGACTGCAGGTGAGCTGTCCAATCACAGCTCAATAAAACCAGAAACTGTAGCTCCGCCCACTGACCATGAGCTCAGATTCACATCCCTTCAGAAATGTAAACATTATTTAAATAAACTTTGATATGATTCAGGTAAACATCAAACAATGACGATACCTGTTTGACGCCATGGCAACAAAAGTAGAAGTCATAGGAACTAAATGTAATTTCTTGTTTTAAATTAATGACCTGAAATATTTGAAGGATTCATTCCTCTCCTACACACCTGTCTGTTTTTTTTTAAAGCTTCAGCACTTTTTCATATGATGGCTCATTAAAATAACAGAGATGTATCATTTGGTGACTTCCATTGAGAGTGAATCAGACATCGGTTCCGGAGTGATTCCTGCTCTGTTCCTCAGGTGTGTTCAGAGGAGACTCTGGATGAGATCCTCCGGCGTTACCTGCGCTACAACTCCCACGCCCGCAGCTACACCTGGAAACACAACGGAGGCGTCCTGGACATGAGCCTGACGCTCGGCGAGAACAACGTCCTCGACGAAGACCGGGAGCTCGAGCAGCTGAGACTGGACCGAGACCTCTTCACCCCCGCCATCCTGCTGCACTTCAACGACGACCTGACCGAGGGCTGAGCTCGGAGCTCATCGACCACGACCGACACACCAAGGATTAAAGAAAATCTTTAAAAACTCTACAGCTACGTGTGTGGGCGTTACAACCAGAATGCTCATGAGGAAATCAAATTACTGAAAGTCTGTTGAGTTTGACATTTAAGACGGACGTTATTCACATTGATGATGTTAAAGCAGTTAAAGTGTTATTGAACCCCACATCAACACGTCTTCATGTTAAAGTTGATTTGTTGAACTGATCGATCTGTTGCTGATGGAGAGATGATTGTGTAACCTGATAACTCTAAAGCTGTTTTCACACATACATTCCTGAAAGCAGCCTCTACCATCAGTGTGTGAATGGATGAGTTAATACTGACGGACTCTTTACACAGCGGCCTCTACCATCAGTGTGTGAATGTGTATGAATGGATGAGTTAATACTGATGGACTCTTTACACAGCGGCCTCTACCATCAGTTTGTGAATGTGTATGAATGGATGAGTTAATACTGATGGACTCTTTACTCAGCAGCCTCTACCATCAGTGTGTGAATGTGTATGAATGGATGAGTTAATACTGATGGACTCTTTACTCAGCAGCCTCTACCATCAGTGTGTGAATGTGTGTGAATGGATGAGTTAATACTGATGGACTCTTTACTCAGCGGCCTCTACCATCAGTTTGTGAATGTGTGTGAATGGATGAGTTAATACTGATGGACTCTTTACTCAGCGGCCTCTACCATCAGTGTGTGAATGTGTGTGAATGGATGAGTTAATACTGATGGACTCTTTACTCAGCAGCCTCTACCATCAGTTTGTGAATGTGTGTGAATGGATGAGTTAATACTGATGGACTCTTTACACAGCGGCCTCTACCATCAGTGTGTGAATGTGTATGAATGGATGAGTTAATACTGATGGACTCTTTACTCAGCAGCCTCTACCATCAGTGTGTGAATATGTGTGAATGGATGAGTTAATACTGATGGACTCTTTACACAGCGGCCTCTACCATCAGTGTGTGAATGTGTATGAATGGATGAGTTAATACTGATGGACTCTTTACTCAGCGGCCTCTACCATCAGTGTGTGAATGTGTATGAATGGATGAGTTAATACTGATGGACTCTTTACTCAGCGGCCTCTACCATCAGTGTGTGAATGTGTATGAATGGATGAGTTAATACTGATGGACTCTTTACACAGCGGCCTCTACCATCAGTGTGTGAATGTGTATGAATGGATGAGTTAATACTGATGGACTCTTTACTCAGCGGCCTCTACCATCAGTGTGTGAATGTGTATGAATGGATGAGTTAATACTGATGGACTCTTTACTCAGCGGCCTCTACCATCAGTGTGTGAATGGATGAGTTAATACTGATGGACTCTTTACTCAGCAGCCTCTACCATCAGTGTGTGAATGTGTATGAATGGATGAGTTAATACTGATGGACTCTTTACACAGCAGCCTCTACCATCAGTGTGTGAATGGATGAGTTAATACTGATGGACTCTTTACTCAGCAGCCTCTACCATCAGTGTGTGAATGTGTATGAATGGATGAGTTAATACTGATGGACTATTTACACAGCGGCCTCTACCATCAGTGTGTGAATGTGTGTGAATGGATGAGTTAATACTGACGGACTCTTTACTCAGCGGCCTCTACCGTCAGCGTGTGAATGTGTGTGAATGGATGAGTTAATACTGACGGACTCTTTACTCAGCGGCCTCTACCGTCAGCGTGTGAATGTGTATGAATGGATGAGTTAATACTGATGGACTCTTTACTCAGCGGCCTCTACCGTCAGCGTGTGAATGTGTATGAATGGATGAGTTAATACTGATGGACTCTTTACTCAGCGGCCTCTACCATCAGTGTGTGAATGTGTATGAATGGATGAGTTAATACTGATGGACTCTTTACTCAGCGGCCTCTACCATCAGTGTGTGAATGTGTATGAATGGATGAGTTAATACTGATGGACTCTTTACACAGCAGCCTCTACCATCAGTGTGTATGAATGTGTATGAATGGATGAGTTAATACTGATGGACTCTTTACTCAGCGGCCTCTACCACCAGTGTGTGAATGTGTATGAATGAATGAGTTAATACTGATGGACTCTTCACTCAGCAGCCTCTACCATCAGTGTGTGAATGTGTATGAATGAATGAGTTAATACTGATGGACTCTTTACTCAGCGGCCTCTACCATCAGTGTGTGAATGTGTATGAATGGATGAGTTAATACTGATGGACTCTTTACTCAGCGGCCTCTACCATCAGTGTGTGAATGGATGGGTGTGACCTGAAGTGTAAAAGCACTTTGAGAAAAAAACGATACAAGCTCAAGTACATTTCCCATGATGTTTTTTTTGTTAAAGATTAAATCTGCCTGTTCTTGGACCTTCCCATAAACACGGATTAATTTGAGGAAGTTTCAACCGAAAACCGTTTTCTCTTCCAGAAATTCTGATTATTGTGTCAGAATTAAAGGGAAGTGGTGTGAGTGGATGTTGTGGTGATTCACTGTAAACCAGAGAGAACATTTAGAGCAGAACATTTAGGAAATGTGATGAAATGTTGGATCCGGAATCATGTCAGAAATGATGAGTTGACAGATTTTAAACCGTCACCAAGTGATGGGAGGAGGAAGAAACCAAAGTGTTTCTGGTTTCCACAGGAGTTTGACTCAGACAAACATTTCTGACCTCCTGAGCTGATTCTACTGAGACAATAACAAGGTCAGTCACTTGTTCTCCAAACTATTTCAACAAATGTTTGCTTTTGATTATGCATGGAAGAGTTGCGATTATATATCCAGAAGCTGTCTAATGTTTGTTTTTGGCCACAACAATCTCAGGATCTCTTCTGTAGCAGCTCTGAACCTTTCAATCATGTCACAGGATCTTCCTCTGCAGTTTGAGTTGACTCATATATTTTCTGAACACTTAAAGGACAAACACTGCTGCATGTTTTGACAAATGTCCTGTGATGTGATTGGAAGTTTCAGTTCAGCAACTCAGTGAACCTTCTGGTAAATATACCTCTTAGATTAATGACAAATATAATTTCACCGTTGTGCTAACATGCTTAACATAACAAGTTTCTTTCCACACATGAATGGCAAATCCATGACAAATCGGTATTTTAAGGGTCAAAATAAACTTCCTACATCTGTAAATCGAGGAGTGTCCGTGTGATGGGAGTTTGTTTTCTGCTCCCCATGAGGTTGATCTGGAGTAGGGTTATATATATATTTTTCTTTATTTAAACTTTGATATGATTCTAGTAAACATCAAATGTTATCAATACTTGTTTGATACCACGGCAACAAAAATAGAAGTCAAAGACACCCGATATTGCGTAATGTCTTGTTTTCAATTATTAAAAAATCGCAGGCAAAATTCTGCACACTCGAAATTGTTCAAAAATGTTTTGGGAATGAAACTTTGCCGACATTTTTGGATGGATGGGGGAACTATTTTTCATTAAAATAACAGATTGATAATCCCACAAGCAGGAGTCCATTTATGCACACATTGTGAATTATTTTAGGCTTATTTCCGCTCTACGTTTGATACACTTATAGATACAGACGGGCGCCTCGTTTCCACATACATATGTACGGAGGAAAGTCAACCAGAAGTCCATTCCTATGGGAGTCTCCGTGATATCTGATGTGTCTGCAAAACTTCTCCTCTCTGTAGTATTTTATAGAATGTGCCTCAAGTACGTACAAAAGTTGAACTTTGCAGTGGATTTCGGAGAGACTATGACAGTGCTAGCTTACCTTAAAGGCAGCTAACTAGCTAACAGGCTATTTCCTTCAAATCAGATGCCAATCTTGAGTATTAAGGGATTTAGTATGATTATTAAGAACTTCTTTGTCTAGTTTTAAGTCAGTTTGATATTTAATACAATCATCATCTTTATCATTTTGCTAAAATAGAAAAAAGCCTCTGCCCTTGGCTTTAGGTAGCTTTTATCAGGTCTCTCTCCATCTGTAAAGAAATGCACTTCCTTGCGTTGGACACTAAGATCTACAGAAACCAGTCACATACGTAAGTGAAAACAAAGAATGAGCCTGCTATATGTGCTCTGTGTTCCTTTGGTCCATATTTCTGCATATTTTCTGGAAGCTCATGGATACACACAAAACGTTGCAATACCACCAGAAATCTTGGGGGCAGTGTGGAGCAGTACAGCCAACAGCTAAAGAAAGACCAGTGTGAAGCTGCGCCCTCTAGTGGATGCATTGTTGTACATACATCCCATTGTAAAGGACCCGTGGGAGTATGTAGTGATGGGTATATCGTTTCTATCATAAGTACTGACCTTTTGAGGACAATCCAGCTATTTTAAGTCATATTAACATGATATCTTCTGCTGTCACTTTGGTGACTGTTTAGGAAGAAAGTTTGGCATAATGCCTGACTATCATCGTGAGCAAGACACGAACGCCCTCTGGATCAAAGGTATCTGTCTCTCTGTCCGGCGGTCAATCTTTCTGTCAGTCTGTCTGTCTGACAGGGATGAATATTTTACTGCACCTTAACAACTGTTTGCCTCCCTGTCTGTCAGATGGTCTTCCTGTCCCTCTCTCAGTTGTTTCCTTCATCAAACGCTGGTTGTTTCCTGCTCTGACGGCTACAGTCATCTTCATTCTCATCATTGTCCTGGGAGTCAGCAGTGAGCACACGCACACACACACACACACACGCACACACACACACGCACACACACACGCACGCACGCGCACACACACACACGCACGCACGCACGCACGCACGCACGCACGCACACACACACATTCAGGTTTTTGATACTTGTGGGGACCATCAGTTCTCTGTACTCTTATTTTCAGAAATTAAACTCCTTAAAGTTATCTGTATTTCTTTAACTGCCAGCTGTCATTTGTCACCCTGAGGCATGATAGGAGTTGCAGTTTCTAAGTCTACTAAAAGTAGTGTATTACATTCTAAGGTTAATACTTGATCATTTGCAGTGTAAAAAAAGTATTTATGATGTTACGCTTGAATGCACATTTTAATCACACATACGTCAAAAACAGATCCTTCAAATTTATTCAGAATCAGATTTACCACGTTAAGTTATTTTGCCATATTAGAACTACAAAAAAAGCTAAAACATGGTCCCCAGCTAGCTTAAATTAGCTATAATTTGCCATTTCTGAATTCACAGCCTTCCCTTATTTCAGCATGCTTTAAATTAGTTGAATATACAACCTACACATGGTAGTAGCTTAGCCTATCTAGCATTTATACAGGCAGTATATAATGGATTTAAGCTAACAAGCCTACCTTTAGAATGTCAATACCTAGAGTGGAAGGCCCAGGTGGAAGCTGTCTGCTCCAGAGTGCAGCAGAGGCTACACTTTCTGAGAAGACTCAGGACCTTTGGTGTGTCCCGGGAAGTGCAGCTTCTCTTCTACCATGCAGTAGTAGAGAGCCTCCTACGATATGGTATCTCTGCATGGTTTGGAAATGTGACCGTTCAGTCAAAGGCCCAAATCAACAGACTCACAAAGACAGCCATGAAAATCATGGGAGTTCATCAACACCCCAGCCTCCAAGACATCTTTCAACAAACCATAATCAGACAGGCACAAAAAATAATCTCAGACCCATCTCATGTTCTTCACCCTGAGTACCAGCTCCTCCCCTCAGGCCGACGATACAGGTTACCCCGAGGGAGGAACAACCGTTTCAGAAATACCTTTGTTCCCTTGTCCATCAAAGCCCTCAACAGTACCTAAGCTGTAATGTGTGTGTGCATGTATGAGGTGGTGTGAGTGTGTGTGTGAAGATGTGTAGATGTACCTGCACTGTTATCACTTTTCATAACTATTACTTGGTTTTAGTAATTCACTTGTATGGCATTTTATGATTATTTAACTGACATGTTTTACCGACAAATGAATGTATTTTGTTATTTTTTGTTACTGCATCAGAGCTCTGTGAAGTCCAAGACAAATTTCCCACTGGGACAATAAAGTTAATCTTAAATCTTAATCTTAAAGTACAGTCTCTAATATCAATTTGTATTATTTTGTTTCAGTTTTAGGGCTGTGATCCTGATCATACACTTTGTCTTTTATAACATGTTTTGTTAAACACTGTAGTTATTGTAGTGCTGTTTATGTCTGTGTTTGTGATCAGACACAAAGACGTCCAATCATCTGTCGTCCGTAGAGAAGAGTGTTTCAAACCTCAGTGATGTCATCAAATCACTGAACACCTCCCTGCAGCAAGCTCAAGGTAACAATCACAATAACACACAGACATACACAAGCACTCACATATATTTACTTTGATCACTTTTTGAAGCCTGTACACGAGCCTAGATAAATTTGCCTGAGTCTTACCCCCCTTCAATCACTGACCCTTAAATCTTCTTATCCCCAATTTGAGACAGAGCTCGTGTCTTATCTTATGCCTCTGCTATGCTAATCCATTAGCTGGCTCATAAGTAAGTGTACAACAATGTTTTCCACATAACTAGATTACATTTGTAATGGTAGCAAACCCATTTTATTTAGATTAAAGAAACCTTAAAATAATTTAAGCATATAGAAGGGTTGTTATAATAGAGAGTTTAAAAAGAGACCCAAAGGGATTTGTACCAGATTGTGAACATGTTTAATTCTGATGTAAAGTTGGACATTTTAACATAGAGCTCTATGGGGACTGACTCACTGCAGGAGACAGACTCTAGTGGACACTGGAGGAACTGCAGCTGTAAAGTTAGACATTTTAACATGGAGCTCTATGGGGACTGACTCACTGCAGGAGACAGACTCTAGTGGACACTGGAGGAACTGCTGTTTTCAAATTTTTTTTACTTAAGCTGTTTGCTTCATTACTCAGTCCTGAAGGTTTACATAAAAAAATGTGTGACCACACCACTTACTTGAGTTGCTAACTTTTATTTTACTTTATTTTCTTGTTATTTATTTTAGAAAGAGCGAAAGAAGTGGAAAGGATTCGGTTTGCTGTGGAGAACAACAAAGGCCAGCTGAACTCAGGTCTGCAACTAATTAAGACAGATGAGTCAGTGTGCTCTTTAAACTGTACTGCTAATGCTAATAACAATAAAGCCTCAGTCAACCCTGAGATATTACTATAACCACCACACCACACTAATGAGCCATGAAAAGAATTCAAATTAAGTGTCAAAATGTTCTCCTTCAATTCTTCTTTTATCAAACACATTTTAAAGGATTGAATTGAAAGGATTGGAATTTATCAAATGCACCTTTTGACATTTCAATTAATATCAAGCATCTAAAAGGAATTTAACGGTTTTTCTTTAATGTTAACTGTTAGGAGAGAGTTAAAAATCATACTAATTTTTTTGGCCTTTTCCTTTATATGACAGCGATCATTTAGAGAAGGAAAAAAAACCTGGGTAGTCAGTCCCACTTTTCCCAGACAACGACGACCAATTCAGTGTGTTTGTGTGTCTTTGTTTAGTGTCCGAG
>NC_083634.1:20871192-20873692 GCF_963584025.1 Labrus mixtus | reverse complement strand
AGGACGACACTTGGGGGGCTAAATATAAATTGCAGCCACAAATTGCTCAAAAAATTGCTCAAAATATGTCAAACAGCAACGCCACACAAAGACACTGAATGCTACTAGGGGTGTATTTCCCCTTACAGTACGCATCATGAATAAGATGGTCTATTTTTGTCTCATTTGCACAGGGTTAGAGGGTGTATATGCAGCACAATCCTTTTTTTTCATCAGGCCCTGTCAGTGTTTAAATAACCAAAGTATCTCTCTTTTCTTATGAATGTTCCTCTCTTCCCTCAGCAAAGTTTTACTAAATCTGAGCTGTTACATTACCATGAACGTTTTTATTAGAACTACTTTTATTTTTACCCAGATCATGGTACATGATAATAAACAGTTTGTGTGTGTGTCTGTGTGTGTGTCTGTGTGTGTGTGTGTGTGTGTGTGTCTGTGTGTGTGTGTCTGTGTGTGTGTCTGTGTCTGTGTCTGTGTCTGTGTGTGTGTGTGTGTGTGTGTGTGTGTGTGTGTGTGTGTGTGTGTGTGTGTGTGTGTGTGTGTGTGTTTTTAGTGGAAGAGGCATTGAGGCAGCTGGCAGCTCTGGAATCCCTCAGTAAGACCGTTGCTGGTCTTAAATGTTCCCTCGAGCGCCTCATCAATAACGGTAAGTCCTGTGTGCTCGTCATACTGTAAAACCTCAGAGCTTTGTCATGTAATTGTGAGTCTCTTTGCTTGCTGACCTGTCCGTCTCTCTGTCTCTTCGCCCGTCTTTCAGGTTCAACCGCAGTCGGATGCTGTCCTCTAAATTGGGAACTTTTTCAGACCAGCTGTTACTTGTTCAGTAAGACACCTTTGGCGTGGCACACTGCCAGAGACTGGTGCAACGGACACGAGTCTCACCTGGTTATACTCAACTCGGACGAAGAGTGGGTGAGACAGCCTGTCCCTCTGTCTGTCTTTAGAGAAGTCATATAATGTAAAATGTCAACAGCAGAGGACCCGGAATGGATCCCTGTGGGACACCTAAACTGCACATTTAAAGAGTAATTTGAAACAAATTTCAACAGAGGGTAAAACTTCACTTGTGCGTCTGTTCCTCTGCTTCAGGACTATGTGACACAACAAACCCGTGGGGCTTTCTACTGGGTGGGTCTGACGGATGAGAAAACTGGGAGGTGGGAGTGGGTCAACCAGACTCCGTACGTCATGAACCGAAGGTGGGTTGCTGTATTCTCTCCTGTTATCTGTGCTAGCTTTTAGGGGTTTCCATCCTATTCTTGTGAACACATTATCTTGAGAGAACATCTTCCCATTTGACACGGATGTCCACATCGACTCAATGACTTATTGTTTAGATTTTGTTCGTCTAAGATCAAAAGTAAAGGTCTTTGTGATGTCACACCCGTCTCATTTTCAGCAAAGCTCTGAGGGAATTTGACTACATTTTGCTTGAGAATGTTCTATTTACATCACTTTGGTGAAAAAACATCCTCATCCTGTGATGAGTGCACAATGTCTGCTCTCATGCTGTGGTGAAAAAGATCTCCTGACATCCGCACAGAGAGAAACATTCATGTTTGTACGAGGGGTTTTTACAACACCAGAATTTTAAGCTTCTTTGGAGCGCTTCTCACCAAAGATTATTGTTGCTAAGTTACAAAAGTTTTTTACTTATGTTGTGGTTTTCAGGCGCTGGATGCCCGGTCAGCCTGACAGCTGGACCAATCATGGCCTCGGCCCTGGAGATGAAGACTGTGCGCACCTGCACAACGACGGGCGCCTCAACGACATCCACTGCTCCTCCAGGATGCGCTACGTCTGCCAGAGGCACAGCATCAGGAGCTAAAGAGCAAAGACCCCACACCCACAGAACACAGGCTCCCCCACAAAACTGCTTAGTTCTACTGTTAAAATATGTCTTTTAAATCATTTGATCTGTACATGTCAGGCTGACACTCGCTGAGTAGGGACTTGGTAGGTTGGAGACTTGTTGTTTCATCATACTGCATTGAATCCCCAAAAGAGTTGTATTTGTAGCATTCATTATTTTTATGCTGAATAAATAAAGAACATAACCCCTGTGAAGTCTCCCATTGGTTTGTCCACTGCCTTTATGCGGCGTCAAGTTTGTAATTTACGGTGTTTGTCCACCATCTTTGTTTTTTTGGAGCAGGAAGTGACCATATAGTAGAGTCCAGGGGTTGGCAAAATGTAAGTTTTTAAAGCCCAACATTCTGCGTCCACGGCTTATTTTCTATTAACACGAGTATTTAAAAAAAATAAACATGTGAGTAAGCCACTGTTTCGGGGACTCGCACTCCGCTTCATTGACATCAACACACAAAATATGCAGGAAAATTGACACACCATCCTGAGGCCACAAACAAGGAAGGATCCATGGGAACCTTAAAAACAACCAACATACAATAATGAGAACTGAATTTATTCAACTGTAGCAGAAATAAAAACACACTATTAAAAGTAAATCTTAAAAAAAAAAAACAGAATTAAAAATATAAAA
>NC_083634.1:20853692-20866192 GCF_963584025.1 Labrus mixtus | reverse complement strand
CCATCTTTGGTTCATCAACGACAGTCAGCCTACAAACACCTGGGGTAACAGGTGTCCATCCAAGTGTTTAGTTCAGGTTCAGGTGAGAGAGTACGAGATATCTAACTCGGAAGATGATGTGATGTAATCAGTGAAAAGTCTAGGGTTTGTGTTCACCTATGTCATCAATCTCCGCCTGGTAGTGCTGTTTGACTCGATAGTGTCTCAGGCTGATGATGTCACCGGGCTTGAGGCAGCGATACCAGGTGAGACACACACTATTCCACATCACCACACACACACTTCCTGTCTGGTCAGACGCCTCCAAGACTGCCTGTAGACAGAGTGAGAGTGAGATTCGTAAAATGTGGTGTTCCTCAGGGTTCCATCTTTGGTCCACTTTGTTTCCATCAAAACACACAAAAAGAGATGTGTGTGTGTTTGTGTGTTCACTGACCTTATATGGACAGTCACAGTTCCTGTCTGGTTTCCCATAATACATCAGGTGTGACTTGTTAATGACGCGTACAATCAGCTGGTGTCTCACGGTTCCCCTGGTAACGCTCCGGTGACCACACAGGAAGGCGTCTCTCAGCTCCGACACGGTCACAGAAGGACGATGTTCTGTCAACATAAACGGTTACTTAATAAATTCAATTAAACGTTTTATTAATTTTAGATGTATTATTGATTCTTTAGAAACCCAATCAACCACTAACTGTGAACCCCCTTAGATTATTTTTGTAAATCTTATTCTACTGATTATTTGTTCAATTTCAACATTTTTTAAATAATATAAACTTGTGACTATAAATTGCAATAAACCCCCCTAAAATATTTGATTTATTTAAATTAAATTTAAAATATGGGCTCAATCTTATTAATAAACAAACGTATTCAGTGGCAGAACCTTCGTCCTCTTCTTCATCTCTCTCTTCGTCAGTGGGCGGAGCTTCCCTCCACTCCTCCCCACTGTAGTCCACACTGTTCCAGAGAGGCAAAAACACGCTCCGATTGGCTCTCAGGGGTAGTAGAGAACCTGTGGGTTTAATCCACCAACAAACCATCAACCTACAACCAACCAACCAGTCAACCAACCAACCAACCAACCAGTCAACCATTCAACCAACCAACCATCCAACCAGTCAACCAACCAACCAACCAACCAACCAACCAACCAACCAGTCAACCATCCGGCCAACCAACCAACCAACTATTCAACCATCCAATCAACCAACCAACCAACCAACCATCCAGTCAACCAGTCAACCATCCAACCATCCAACCAATCAACCAACCATCCAACCAACCAACCAACCAACCACTCAACCATTCAACCAACCAACCAACCAGTCAACCATCATCCAACCAACCAACCAACCAACCATTCAACCATCCAATCAACTAGTCGACCAACTAACCATTCAACCATTCAACCATCCAATCAACCAGTCAATCAACCAGTCAACCAACCAGTCAACCATCCATCCAACCAACCAATCAACCAGTCAACCATCCAACCAGTCAACCATCCAACCATCCAACCAACCATCCAATCAACCAACCAGTCAACCATCCAACCATCCAATCAACCAACTAGTCAACCAGTCAACCATCCAACCAACCATCCAGTCAACCAAGCAACCAAGCAACCAACCATTCAACCAACCAACCACTCAACCAATCAACCAACCAGTCAACCAGTCAATCATCCAACCATCCAACCAACCAACCAACTAGTCAACCAGTCAACCATCCAACCATCCAACCATCCAACCATCCAACCATTCAACCCAACCAATCTACCAATCAGTCAATAAATCATTCAATGATTAACTTTAAAAACAAAGGATCTGGTCTGTGTGTTACCTTCAGATTCAGTCTGTCCAAACCAGGGCAGCGAGTCGCTGCCTACATTTATTCCTCTGACTCCGCCCTCCTCACCTCCAGCTTCATCTGTGACCTCCACCTTCACCAGTCTGTAACTACAGGAGCACAAATATTACACCCGACTGATGACATCACAGCTGCTCAGTCTACCTGTCCACACTCACCTGTCTTTCTCTCCAGAGACGCCGGTGCATTCTGGGAGCTGAGCCGCCATGGCAGGCGTGAAAGTGGCGTTACGTAGCGTTGACCCCGGCTGAAGGACGTTTCTCTCCACCAGCCGGTTCAGACCAGGATCCAGAGTGACTCGAAGCCTGCAGTCCCCGTCTGTCAGCGTGATGTCATACAAGTCGTCACCTGGAGACACCGAACCAGAAACCAGTCAGACCAGAGACCAGGTCCCAGTTCAGGCTGGTAAGGAACAAACTGTGGCTTTTCATGATTTATCCTGTCTTTTTTATTTATTTCCCATCGCATATTTGTGTCACCTGTATCAAATAACCCCTCGATTATAATGACCTCTACCTCCCCCAAGTGGTGAAAAGTGTAATCAAACAAATGTGTTGTCCTGCTCTGCAGTGTCTCACCCATGAGGACAGCCTGGGGGAAGTAGACAGACGATCCCTGGTCTCTGCTGTAACGGTGCACATCCAGCACAAACAGAGACTCTCTGCAGACAGCTGGACAGGACGCCTGCAAGACAACACACAGGGCAATACAACACTGTGAGACAAAACAGGAAGCGGCCATTATTCAAATGTTCTGTTAGGTGTTATACATCTTCAGCCTCAGGTGTCTGCTGGTTTAACACGGAACTATAAATGTTTTTGATCATTAGTCAAAAGACCAAGCAGCACAAAGCTTTTGGGAATTTCAAAATAATATAATAATGGAATTTCAAACGTGAACGATTAAAAATGTGATTACTCAAGCTTAGTGGCACAAAGGATCGCGGGAAGCTGTCAGCACCAGACTCCATTCAAAAAACAAACAATTTAAGGTCGTCAATGATCGCGACTTAATCAGACAACAGCAGCATTAGTTTTAAATCTTAGTGGTCTGGATTTTAATTATTTATAACCATAATCCACACCGAGGGGGACAATTCTAACACAATGTTAATTTACATGAATTCACCTCACAGTAAACGTAGAGGACACCTGCGAAGCTCTGGTTGAATTGTTTGAATTTAAGTGTTTAATTGTTAAATAAAGACAAACAGGATGAGTTTATGTCCGCCGAAACATCACATTCAGACACTGCATCAAGTATTAATAAGAAGGTAGAGCGTTTTTGAGCTTTTCAGCGGAGTGAGGTTAAATCGGTGGATTTTTAAACGGAGTCTGGTTGGTGTTCAATCCGAGTGAGAGGAGGGAGAACCGGACTTCAGGTTGATCCCGCTCGACCCACACAGAGCCCATTTATCATTACAGATTCATATCAACGACCATGATGATAGAGAGGAGGGTTAGACCTGGTGTGGACCGGATCTGGACCGGGTCAGGGTTCTGTGGAAGATGCAGCCAGGAGCCGCCATGTTGGACAGGCAGAACAATAACAGTGCGGTGCATTGTGGGAGGAAAAAATAAAAAAGTTTTACACACAAACCAAAACAGCGGATATTTTAAACAATAATAAAATACAACTATTCATAGTTTTCACAGCCTGTGTTTGATAGATTATAGATAATATACCATAAAACTTCTATTAATAGCCCGGGCTTTTATTTAATTCACTCTATGAAGTGACCTTTATTATCGATATGAGACAGACCATTAACTGGTGCACAGCAAAGATGGGAAAGATTATAAAATTGTGAAAGTACACTGGCAGAATATTTAACAGAGTGGACAGTTTAGATATCGTTAAAATATGAAAGTAGAAATTGATGTTCTACTGATTTTTAATCTGCAAACTATTTCAACACTATCTGATCATTAAGGAATTTTGTCCTTTTTTTTGTCAGATATGAGAGCAGTTATCAGGTCAAACCAACAGGTGTTGCAGCGATGAAAGCGGGTAAGAGAAGTGGTTCAGCAGAGAGATCCTCACTGTTAATAAACTGATATTAAAACACAACTCACATGTTCATCATAGAAAAGATTTCTTTAATCTGCTGAAAATACAAACTTTAAAAAAAGTTTCTGAAAGAACCAAAGAATAAAGAGAAAAAAGACTTAAATAGTTCTGTCCCTCTCAGGTGTGTGTGTGTGTGTGTGTGTGTGTGTGTGTGTGTGTGTGTGTGTGTGTGTAGTCAGGCTCTGCGTGTGAAGTGCTGGGAGTCTCTGAACTCGAGGTACAGACTGAACAGGAGGTGCAGACTCTGGATTCTGGAGTTGTGGACGGGGATGTCGAGCAGACCGCAGATGACGTCGGCATAGTGGGCGGTGCTGCAGCCGAGGCGGGCGGGGGGCAGCTGCAGGCGGCCCAGCTGCTCCTCCAGCTCTGCCGGCCACTCCTGCATCAGGCTGTCGATGTCGGGCATCGCCCGGCCGTACTGCACGCTGGCCGGAGGCTTCGAACGATGCAGGGCGCTGATGCTCTCCACCCAGCTGTCGACCACACGAGGGTTCGACTGAGGACTCGCCACACTCGTCACCTTCTTCATCTGAGGGGGGGAGATAGAGGGGGGGGAGTTTCCTGTGATTAGAACAGGTCAGACATCAGACAGACGAGGTGTCACATGACGTGTGATGGCGAGCACCTCGGGCGCTCCGTGCTGCTTGCTCTCCTCTGACAGCCACAGCGTCAGCACCGTGGGCTCCGACTGCTTCACGCTCGGCTCGTCCAGAACCAGCAGACCCAGACTGTCCTCTTTGTCGTCCGGCCGCGGTACCTGAACACAACACAGGTCAACGCTGAGGTCAATATCTGTTTGTTACCGCGGTAACAACAAAGAAAGTTGTTGGGCAATTTATTGTTTTTAATTAACAAAAATTGCTAAATCGTACAAAAACATCGTCAACGTTTCAGAGCTGAAAAGTTGACGATGTTTTTGTATCATGTAGACGGGGAGGGGGTGTCAGCGCCTCGTAGAGCCCCCTCCTTCCCCTTCATCGTCTGTCAACGCGAGCGACTGAGAGGCAAATTAACAACACGTGTGAGTGTCATAACCTCAGAGCTGTTTTTCTGCAATAATCCAAAACGCCATGAAATAACCCCAGAGGCTTTTTGTAGAGGGAAACAGCGTGATGCTAACTTCCAGGTTAGCCAATAAAAATACAATGTCAGAGTAAAATGGCTGCCATGTAACAGTGAGTTTGTAAACACAAACAGGAAGTGATGTTTGTACCTTGAGGAAGGCGTCGATGTCTCCCACAGCGGGGATGAAGTCTGGGATGAAGGGCTTCAGGCTGTGCTCCAGCTCTATGTTCTGAGGGCTGTATCTGTTCAGGGAGGATTTATAAAGACGTGACAGAGTTTAGAACTCAGATATTACACAAGAGATGATCCAAACGCAAGAGATACCACGGCAACAAAGACAGAAAAAGATCGATGTTTTTTAAGTATTTAAAGTTGAAGTCAATCTTCTGCACGTTCCTTTTTGGTCTAAATTGCACAAAAATGTATTTAACATTTCAACGTTATCGACAGCGTGCAGCAGCTTTTGGTTCAAATCTGAATGAAGATCTTTAGATTTTTAAACTCTAAAAGTATTTAAGTTATTACCATCGTACTCCCGGCGCTCTGAGAACCTGACGGAGCGTCTTACCGTGTGATGTACTGGAACAGCTCTTTGATGTCACTGCTGACGGGCAGGTTGGCGTAGTCGGCAGGGTCGTACGCCCCCTCTGGAGCCGCACTGGGTTCATCATCATCATCTTCATCGTCGTCGTCATCCGAGTCATCCTCCTCTTCATCAGAGTCGTCGTCGTCGTCGTCCTCTTCCTCGTGTGGACTGACCCCGAGTGGCCTCCTGGTGGCCTCGTTGGCCCTGTGAGCCTTTTGGTCAGCCCCGAATTGGTCAGTGCTGATGGTGGCTGACATTAGGCCACGCCCCCTCCTCCTCCGCCTGGACTCTACCTGAAAAAACATAAAACAGTGATGTCAGAGGAAAAGTTAGGCCACGCCCCCTCCTGCTCCGCCTGGACTCTACCTGAAAAAACATAAAACAGTGATGTCAGAGGAAACATTAGGCCACGCCCCCTCCTGCTCCACCACTGACATCCTCAGACAGGTGTTTACAGGAGAGTAATGTTTCTAACCAAAGCTGTGAAAGAAGGAGAGATATGTCTTTTCTTTTTTTTTTTTAAACATAAGTTGGCAACGTATTTGTGTAATTTAAGAAGTGTGCAGGAGTTTGTCTGCAACTTTTGTGGTTAAAGGAAATTGTCCAGTATTAGGTGTCTAAAGCTTCGCAGTCGGGTAAAAGTCTCCAGTTAACAGGGTCACTCTTTACACCGTTACACCGGTGTACCGGCTCATCGTGTCACCTGTCTCAGGCTGCGGGGGGTCGGGCTGTACACGCTCGCCACCTCCTCGGAGTCGACCACCTCCAGGCTCTCGTCGTACGGCTGGTTCTTCAGCAGGCTGCTGTCTCTGCCCCGGTCTCCCCGGCCCCCCTGCTCCATCACCGGCCGCCTGTCAAACTACCGAATCGACCGTTAACTGCCTGTAGCTCGGTTAGCTAGCGTTAGCTTCTTAGCATCAGTCTGTTAACGACTAACGGAAACACACCGAACACACCGGAGAAACATAAAAAGATAAAAGCTTCACCGAATACTTCTGTAAGTTCTCAGTTAACGGTGTTAACTTGGTCTCAGCCGCCTCAGGTAGCTAACAGTTTGAAGCTAGCTGCTGAGAGGAATATACTGTATCCTAGCAACGGGCAACTTCTTCTTCTTGAGTTCATTGGCGGTTTAAAAGGTAAATGCCGCCCCCTACTGTACCGGAGTGTGACTGTGTATATTCTGTTCAAGTTATCTTTATTAGTCAAAATGCACAACATAACAAGGCAAAGCAGTCATAGCTGGCAATGAAATGTTTGTGTTCCAAGCTAATAAATAAAATAAAATAAAATAAAAAATGGTATAGAATATATATAATAATATAATAATAATAATATATTCTGGTTATTAATTAAGTAAGACAGAAAGTTAGCTTTACCCAACAATTTAACCATTTCACAGCCCTTGTTGAATGAATAAAAATAGCAGATTAACTCCTGAACGCTGACGCTAAATTGCACAGTAAACAAAACGCAACGTTGCCGATGTGTTTAGACATCAGGAGTTTACCTGCAGTTTTTGATGGACTCTGTCCTCTCCTACACATCTGTCTTATAAACTCATATAGTTTAAAAAAAA
Source organism: Labrus mixtus (assembly GCF_963584025.1). Classification (NCBI taxonomy): domain Eukaryota; kingdom Metazoa; phylum Chordata; class Actinopteri; order Labriformes; family Labridae; genus Labrus; species Labrus mixtus. The sequence continues at coordinate 20,859,020 of NC_083634.1, read as the reverse complement.
AGCTTCAGCACTTTTTGGTACAATTGAACGTTTTATATTCCTCCGCAAACTGAGATAAATGTTTTCAAACACATAAATACATTCTCATATGAGCATTGATAAGGCAACAATATAAAACAGGAAACTTCTCACCCTCAACTGGAGGTCATTACTCATGCCCACACACACACTCACACTCACACACAGACATGATAGTGACGTCAATGCTGATTGGCTGAAGCAGTTTGGGGTGAGGGCAGCCTGTTGCTCGGTGACGGTCAGCGGCCGTGTGAGAAGTTGAACTGCAGCAGCGAGTTGATGTTTCTGCTGCACGAGGAAACAAAGACGAGAAGTTTGAAATGAGGGGAAATAATCAGAGTCAGCTGCTCACAGCGTCGTCTCGTCTCTGCAGCTTCTTTAGCCTCTTTCAGGTTGTTTTGGTTGGAGAACGTAGAAGACTCACTCACACAAACCAAGCACCTTCAAACAAACCTCCTGACTCTGTCACAAATAAACTGAATGAGCTCTATAGAGACTCAAACTGTTTTTGTACCAGGATGTAAACATGTTTATTTTAACATAGAGCTCTATGGAGACTGACTCACTGCAGGAGACAGACTCTAGTGGACACTGGAGGAACTGCAGCTGTAAAGTTAGACATTTTAACATAGAGCTCTATGAGGACTGACTCACTGCAGGAGACAGACTCTAGTGGACACTGGAGGAACTGCAGCTGTAAAGTTAGACATTTTAACATAGAGCTCTATGGGGACTGACTCACTGCAGGAGACAGACTCTAGTGGACACTGGAGGAACTGCAGCTGTAAAGTTAAACATTTTAACATAGAGCTCTATGGGGACTGACTCACTGCAGGAGACAGACTCTAGTGGACACTGGAGGAACTGCAGCTGTAAAGTTAGACATTTTAACATAGAGCTCTATGGGGACTGACTCACTGCAGGAGACAGACTCTAGTGGACACTGGAGGAACTGCAGCTGTAAAGTTAGACATTTTAACATAGAGCTCTATGGGGACTGACTCACTGCAGGAGACAGACTCTAGTGGACACTGGAGGAACTGCAGCTGTAAAGTTAGACATTTTAACATAGAGCTCTATGAGGACTGACTCACTGCAGGAGACAGACTCTAGTGGACACTGGAGGAACTGCAGCTGTAAAGTTAGACATTTTAACATAGAGCTCTATGAGGACTGACTCACTGCAGGAGACAGACTCTAGTGGACACTGGAGGAACTGCAGCTGTAAAGTTAGACATTTTAACATAGAGCTCTATGGGGACTGACTCACTGCAGGAGACAGACTCTAGTGGACACTGGAGGAACTGCAGCTGTAAAGTTAAACATTTTAACATAGAGCTCTATGGGGACTGACTCACTGCAGGAGACAGACTCTAGTGGACACTGGAGGAACTGCAGCTGTAAAGTTAGACATTTTAACATAGAGCTCTATGGGGACTGACTCACTGCAGGAGACAGACTCTAGTGGACACTGGAGGAACTGCAGCTGTAAAGTTAGACATTTTAACATAGAGCTCTATGGGGACTGACTCACTGCAGGAGACAGACTCTAGTGGACACTGGAGGAACTGCAGCTGTAAAGTTAGACATTTTAACATAGAGCTCTATGGGGACTGACTCACTGCAGGAGACAGACTCTAGTGGACACTGGAGGAACTGCAGCTGTAAAGTTAGACATTTTAACATAGAGCTCTATGGGGACTGACTCACTGCAGGAGACAGACTCTAGTGGACACTGGAGGAACTGCAGTTTTTGGTGTTTGTTTAACTTCTTGTTGTTTATGTTGAATGATTCTTCCTGTTGATGTGGTTATTTGGTTTAGTCCAAACTGGTCAGAACATTTATTGACCTGCTCCCTCACATATCCTCTGGTACCCCTTAAGGACTTCCCAAAACCTCCACAGGAACCTGTAGAAACTTTTCAAGGTCTCCCGGAAACTTTTCAAGGACCTCAAGGAGTTTAAATCTACTCAAGGATCCCTGTACCACTAAAATATATCACAGAACTGTTTTATCCGGTCCAGCCTGATTTGTGAGAACTTGAATGTGTGTGTGGGTCACTGTTTTTATGGGGGGCAGGAATGTTCTGTTCATCACACACACACACACACACACACACACACACACACACACACACACACGTTTTTGTGATCAGCGACCTCTTTCTTTCTAATAAGGTGATTGATGAGCTATTCTAACTGTGTGTGTGTGTGTGTGTGTGTGTGTGTGTGTGTGTGTGTGTGTGTGTGTGTGTGTGTTTTATGTGCGTGGATGATGACGTCAGAGGCTGAATGGGGGGCGGGATTTTGTCTGACTGGGACAAAGACGACGGGGGGTCATTAAACACACACACACACACACACCTATCCTCGGACGATGTGAACCTCATTAGCCCCGCCCCCTTCCACAGGAAATAGTTGCTTACAACGATCGAGTCGCCGCGGTGACAGTTTACGAGGAGGCGAGGAGGCAGGACGAGTGAGGTCAGAGGCCATGAGTGTCTGAGAGAGAGAGAGAGAGACAGAATGCTGCGATCTGATTGGTTGAGAGAGGATGATGATGATAAAGGAGAGTTAACCTGTATGACTGTAGGTCAGACCACCTGCTGGTAACCATGGCAACAGGACAGATACTTCAGGGTATAGCCTTGGAACCTGCTGATGGAGTCAAGGCCCACTGACCATTCTCAAGGACTTATGTTACCCTACCCAAACCGGCTCAAGGACTCAAGGAAGCGTCACCTTACAGAGGACGTTCTTTGAGGGATTTCCAGGATCCTTGAGGTGATACAAGGGCCCTCAAGGAAATCTGCCCCTGATGCCTTGTCAGGACCTCCTCAAGGATTCCAGGTAAATACTAAACAATTCCTGGAACTCAATCTAGAACTCCAAAATGCCCTTCATTGAAACCCTGAAGCTGCATTAGAGACTCCTGATATCAATTCAAGGACCTCTGCAGAACACCTGCAGAAGATTCCAGGCTTCCTGGACCTTCGTAAAGCACCAATTCAGGCTTCTCAATGACTTCCCAAATATTAGTATTACATCTTCAAGGACTAGTGGAACTCCTCCAGAACCATTTGTACTTTCTCAAGGACCTCAGGATATTATCTGAAGGTTCCTTGAATTGCATTTAGAATTCAAGGTTCTCTTTCAAGGACAGATGCAACCTCTTTATTAATCATTTAGGGTCCTCTGTTACCTGGAACCTTCTCAAGGACTTATTAAACCTCCTCTAGAGCCCCAAGAATATTCTCAAGGACTTTTCATCTCCAGGTACCTTTCGAAGGACCTTGGAGCCCCTGAAAGCATCATGGAAACTTTTCAAGGAACCTTCAAGCATCCTGATTGGCATTTATTTATTTATTTAAACTTTCCAGGAGTACAGGCCCTTTTTTAAAGTCCTGTCATGGACTTTCAAATACCCTCAAGGACACCTGAAAGACCTCCTCAAGGTACCTTGATGTATCGCAATTGACCAGTTTCATCTGAACCTGGAATGAGCTCTTCATCACCCTGGAACCTTCAAGGACCGCAGGAACCTTCTCAAGGACCAGTTTGATCCATCAGACTTGTAAAAAACCTTCTCAGGACCTTTTCACCTCTCAAGGATTCCAGGCAGCTTCACAGCAATCACTGGAACCCTTTCAAGGACTCCAGGACCTCCCGATTAAATACAGATTACTTTTGTTTTGAACTCGTTCTCATTATTTTCATGAACCTTCACGTCTGATTGGCTGATATTTTTATCTCTCACACACACACACACACACACACACACACACACACACACACACATTGAGAATCTGATTGTATTTATTTTTTACATTTTATTTGTAAAAAAATTTAAAAAATGTATTTATTTGTTCTGTCAACTTAAGAAACCCTCAGCTGATCAATCTACAGAGATGTACACTCTAATTCTGTGTGTGTGTGTGTGTGTGTGTGTGTCTGTGTGTGTGTGTGTGTGTGTGTGTGTGTGTGTCTGTGTCTGTGTCTGTGTGTGTGTGTGTGTCTGTGTGTGTGTGTGTGTGTGTGTGTGTCTGTCTGTGTGTGTGTGTGTGTGTGTGTGTGTGTGTGTCTGTGTCTGTGTCTGTGTGTGTGTCTGTGTCTGTGTCTGTGTGTGTGTCTGTGTGTGTGTGTGTGTGTGTGTGTGTGTGTGTGTGTGTGTGTGTCTGTGTCTGTGTCTGTGTGTGTGTGTGTGTGTCTGTGTGTGTGTGTGTGTGTGTGTGTCTGTCTGTGTGTGTGTGTGTGTGTGTGTGTGTGTGTCTGTGTGTGTGTGTGTGTGTGTGTGTGTGTGTCTGTGTGTGTGTGTGTGTGTGTGTGTGTGTGTGTGTGTGTATGTCTGTGTGTGTGTGTGTGTGTGTGTGTGTGTGTGTGTCTGTGTGTGTGTGTGTGTCTGTGTGTGTGTGTGTGTGTGTGTGTGTGTCTGTGTGTGTGTGTGTGTCTGTGTGTGTGTGTGTGTGTGTGTGTGTGTGTGTGTCTGTGTGTGTGTGTGTGTGTGTCTGTGTGTGTGTGTGTGTGTGTCTGTGTGTGTGTGTGTGTGTCTGTGTGTGTGTGTGTGTCTGTGTGTGTGTGTGTGTGTCTGTGTGTGTGTGTGTGTGTCTGTGTGTGTCTGTGTGTGTCTGTGTGTGTGTGTGTGTCTGTGTGTGTGTGTGTGTCTGTGTGTGTGTGTGTGTGTGTGTGTGTGTGTGTGTGTCGTCGTGGGTAACAGCAGAAAGAATGTGTGACATCACAGCGTGGCGTGGTATATAAGCTCGTCTCTGAGGTCTCCACGCAGACCACCGACCCGTCCTGGCACCGCGACAGGACAGACACACACACTCACCAAACTTCACTCAAAAAACGTCCATTTTTACGACGTTGTCTGAGAACGATAAAATCTTCTTTTTTTTATGACTGAACTTTTCTGAGCAGGTGAAACTGTTCCTTCCTGGAGTTTGTTTGTTTTTGACATTTTGAATTGTTTGGATTATTTCTCTCCGTCGTTCAGTCACAGTGAGTTCTTCTTCTCTTTCTTAAATATGATCCAAACAGGAGGATTCATTATGATCAAACCTTCTGATGATTGTGGTTTAGTTTAGTTTGCACACATGTTTCCATGGTGATGATTTTGTTTTTTAATCTAAGTTTGTGATTTGTATTTTTCCTCCAAACAAAGATGGCGTCTTTGTCTTCCTCCTCCTTCCCGGTCCTTCCTCTCCTCGTCCTCCTCTTCCTCACCATCGCTGTGGAGTCCAGACCTTCATCTCAGAGAGACAACTCACAGGTCTGAGAAAATCTTCATCTTCATCATCATCATCACGGTCA
>NC_083634.1:20838692-20848692 GCF_963584025.1 Labrus mixtus | reverse complement strand
TCGTCTGCCTTGAGATATCAGCTGCTAGAGGGATGGCTCGCGTCATGTTTGAACCAACAGTAAAGTGTAGAGCAAGTAGATCTGTAGTCGTCCAAGTTTTCCCTGTTCCACATACAACCACCACCTAGCTGTCTGCTAACTTGTTAGCAAAGTCAACCGAAAGAAGGTCCAAAAGTAACTCATTTAAAGGGGATAGCAGTCAGACATTTTTCTGTTAAATGTTATATGTGATGTTTTGATCCAGCAGATGTCGCCCTTGAGCACCAGCATGAAACCAAAACAACTCGCGCTGCATTGTTGTGTTAGCATGCTAATGCTAGCGATCTTTATTATGCTCGTATCTTCACACTGCATGTAAATTTACCTGAAATGAGCGTGATCTAGAAACACAGTTAAGCAGTGAGTACAGTATGTTATTCTTCTTTTCTCTAGTCCCTCAATTAAACAACTTTTATACACGAGGGGAGGAGTCAGCCGGCCGTCCAGGCGATGTAAACAAAGTGAAGATAGGACTCTGAAAACTCTGAAAACATCACAGACAGTGGGACTCGGGTGTTACACCCATTGTAGACAGTCATGACTCACAGAGTTATTTTCAGAGGAGATACTTGATCTCTATTATATTTAAGTGTGAAAAATCACATAGAAAGACTTTAAAGAATGGATTCTCTCTCACTGCTTGTATTCTGGGACAAGAACAGTAGAAAAATGAAATGGCCTAATGGAGCTGTAACTGTGTCAACACAGAGCGCTTTTTGTAGGCTAGCGCTCGTTTTTTAAAACAAAACCATTGTAGTTCAGCGTTTTCAGTGCACAGCGTTCAGAATGTAAAAACGCCCTCACCGTCAGCTGTTTTTTGTCGTTGCACACACAGCGGCGCTCTCAGTTGGAACAGCGTAACAATGGTCAATGTCACTTCTCCCTGATTGACGCATCAAAAGCAAGAAGGGGCAGGACTTCTGATAACAGCTTTGTCAACAACAATGGCGGAGGGGAAACTGATCTGACTTGTCTTTTTTGAGGAAATCTTTTTAGGTCTAAAGCTGCTAACTTGAAATAGGGAATATAACACACAAAAAAAAGTTGGTAACATTTCTGAACAGTGTGCTATTATCATTAGGGCCGGCCCGTGGCATATGCAGTATAGGCAAATGCTAGGGGCGCCTGCCATCCATAGGGGGCATCCTGGTACCCAAAATGAGTGAGAAAGAACAGTTGACGAAAATAAGAAGACAAAGAAGGAAACGTGTGTTTAACTATTACTTAATGTTATTTTATCTGCATCACCTATTTAAAAAGGTCATATTTTCTTTCTCCCTGCTCGTTACCTGCTCTTTGTAGGGGAGGAGGGCAAACTAGTTATCAGAAGTGATTCACACTGATCATAAAGAAAGCTGTAAACCATAAAGCTGTATGCCAGTTTTCTTGAAGTGTATGAATATTGTGATTGGTGGGGTACCAAGGGGTACCAGCTAAAATCTTGCCTAGGGCACCAAGTGGGTTAGGGCCGGCTCTGATTAACATGTTTGATGGATTCATTCCTCTCCTACACATCACTGTTTTAATATAGATGTTGTTTTAAAGCTTTGGTATTTTTTTTATTTTATAATATTGATCATTAAATAACAGAAATTGTATCGTCACTATTAGTCCAGCAGATATGTGAAAGAATTGTGCTTTTGATGATAAAAGCATGAAATTTGGTACACTGTTAGAGCCCTAAGGAAGATTTTTGGCTATAGGGCCATCGCATATTTGTCCTATGGTGCCATTAGAAGGGTATTAATTTACAAGTATCTTAGGTTCTAGACCACCTAGGATCGTGATTTCAGTGACTATTCCTACATTTTCATGGATAAGGAATGAAGTGGTACTATTAACAACATGCTAGCAACTACCTAACTACATAAATTAGCATTCAGGGAACTAAATACTACTAAAAACATAAAATAAATAGTACCACTGGATCCCCCATCCTTGAAAATGTAGGATTAGTCACTGAAATCAAGATCCTAGGTGGTCTAGAACCTAAGTTACTGGTAAAAATAATAACTATGGCGGCCTTTTTGAAAATGGCTGCCATTGGCGCCATAGGACAAATATGTGATGGCCCTATAGCCAAAACTCTTCCTTAGGGCTCTAACAGTGTACCAAGTTTCATGCTTTTATCATCAAAAGCACAATTCTTTAATATATTTCACATATCTGCTGGACTATATCGAAAAGTATCTATAAGACACTTTTACCATCTTTTCCCGCCACTAGAGGACAGCAAGGAAACATTTTGTCCCCTTGTCACGTGACGAGTAGAGGCGCTTCAGAGTTAGCTCGTAGGCTAGCAGCTAGCTAACGGTTAGCATTTCATTCGGACGTTAACTGACGAACAACACGGTAACAGACTCCAATCCGGTGGGGGCATTTCTGCGGTACCTTCTCCTCTTTCTCCTCCCGGTTGTTCCCGGTTCTCCGCCCCCCCCCCCCTGGTCCAGACCGGTATTTAAACCCGAAACATGTCGGCGGTGCAGAGGATGAAAGTGGCGAACGAGCGGCACAGCAAGACCATCACACAGCGGGGACACGTCCAGAAAACATCGGTACTGACAGCAGGGCTAGCGGCTAACAGCTAACACTCTCACTGCATGTAGATGTATTCAGTTAAACGATTAGTACTTCTGCAGGGATTTGATTCTGTTTGGAAAACACGACAGATCCTGATGATAGCATTCAGCTAGCTTTTAGCCTGGACTGAGCTAAACGTCGCGTTTTGCCGGGTGAAGTGAAAGAGGGGCCAGACTCCCTTGAGAAATCTGGGACATTAGTATTATATTCCGTGTGTTCACATTTCCACACTATATATTTATAAGTTATGACTATGGATGTACTGCATGAGAGTCAGTCTTCAATTCGGCATGAACTCCTTTAGCTGGTTGTAGGTTGTGTAGCAGCATTTAATACTTTTTAAACCCAGTCTCACACGTTATTTGGCCGGTGTAGATTCGGCGGTGGGCGGAGGCGCGGCGTCCCTTATCAGACACAAAAGATCGGTTTGTTTGAAGAGGTCGTGATTTACGGATTTTACACAAGCCGAATCAAAGAAGGATTGAAAACGGTTAAATAAATACAAAAATACTTTATTTATATCCAGCTGTTAATGTCCAAACATGGGACGCAGCGTTAATAGACAGATTTGTAAATGAGGTTTGGTGATGAGCACTTGCTTTGCTTAGCAGGGGGCTGTGAGCAGCAGTGTGTAAGAACACACACCATCATAACTCCAAATCCACCAGTATAGGAGCAAATCAAGATCAATGAATGAAGGACTTCATTTTGAACTTAAAATAAAATTAAGATAATAAAAAAATCTTACAAAATAAATGTAACAGTGTGCAAAAAACTAGTACACACCTTTCTCACGTTTCTTCTATGAACTGGTATATTATTCAAATGTATTTACAACTAATGTACTAACAAGTATCACCAGTTAATTTGACACCACAAATAATAACCAGCGTTATTACAATCCTAATATCCACCTGGTGTTACAAAATAAATAGGAACACCCCTAAAACAACCTTTCCTCTTCCATATACCTGCCATAATATCGTTGCATAGTTTTTAAATTGATTTATATTTGTGCTTTGTTTCATCATCAAACCCATTCCACACGTCCATCCTGTACCCTGAGAGCCTCATTCACAAACATATCAACAAGTCTCTGCTTAAAACGTTCATACGAGCATTTGAGTGACAGTTCTGAGGGATGGAGGGCGGAGCCAAAACAGCAGTTTGTTTTGGTTTCATGCTGGAGCTCAAGGGCGACATCTACTGGAGCAAAGAGTCACATATTCATTCTTTAAAATACAACAACAATTAAAACCATGATTACTAATACATTGACTAAATGTATTAAATAACCATGAGATTGATGCCTTTTCATCCATCCATTATCTTCACTGCTTTTTCCTGTTTGGGGATCCCAGCTGTCATTGGGTGAGAGGTGGGGTTAAACCCTGGACTGTTCACCAACCAATCACAGGGCTGACATGTAGAGACAGACAACCTGACACACTCACATTCACACCTACGGGTGATTTAGAGTCAGCAGTTAACCTAACAAGCATGTCTTTGGACTGTAGGAGGAAGCCGGAGAGAACATGCAGACTCCTCACAGAGAGACTCCCCAACTTAAAATCTTTCATCTTAAATCAAAGATTTAGTTTACAAGAACATGAAAACGTTCGCATTGAAATGCGACAGTTCAGACTTTCATTAAATCGTCAAGCGCTCCTAATTGATGCCTATCTCAGAGCGTGCAGGGTACAGAAATCATCCCATCCTTCTCCTGTTAGTTTTTATTTTAACATTTCATTACTTCACGCTCTCCATTTGGCCGGAGCGTCTTCACTAAAGAGCACAAAACACAATCCATGTTCTATGTTCTGTCTCTGTTTGATTTATGACTTCACACAACATACGTTTAACCAGCAGACAGACACCACAGCTGTAACAGCCTTTATTCACCTTTCTGTGTTTTCTTCTGACATGTTGTCATCATGATTCCCGCTCACGTCTGCTGCCCGTGACTTTTTTTCTGAAAGGATGTCAGCCTCTAGCTCAGACCAGCCCTCTTTAGTTCACCACCTTTTACTGGACATTTATTTAAGTATATTAAAGTCAGGGTTGTTCATTTCCTCCAGAAACAAATTGTTTTTAGGTCCTGACAGAAGTGAATAACTCATGTTCTCTGAAAAAGGAACAAAGAAAATCCATCATCTGTATCAGTTTGTAAGTCTGTAAAAACTTCAACCAATGTCTGCCACGAGGTACCAATCTGATGAACCAATGAGACGCCTCCCTGTCTCCCTGCTCGCTCTCAACTCGATACGTGCACGAGCCCACACTCAAAGTGTGAGCTGAGGTTGGCTTCTGGACCAATGGCGCTCGTGCATGTAAGTGAGGGGGCGTGGCTTTAGAGGGAGCACAGAGGGGAGGGGGTCTGTGCAGACGGTGCACTGAGGGAATGCTACTCTCAAAATCATGCTAGTTTTCATAAATGACCGACGCTGCCTTTAAAGTCTGAAACGTGCATATTCTCGATGATCACCTGGTTGATGGTTTCAGCTGCAGACTTAACGTGTGTGTGTGTGTGTGTTTCAGCGGCCTGTAAACGAGGAGAAGTCTCCGGTGGGTCCGTGGCTGCTCGCTCTGTTCGTCTTTGTGGTTTGTGGATCAGGTGAGTCTCACACTGATGACATCATCAGCTGCAGAATAACCACCGGCTGGCGGTCATACTACAGACATAACGCAGTATGCAGAACACGCTGCGCCATTATGTATAAATAATAATAAGACGTATTGTGTGTGTCTGTGTCTGTGTGCGTGTGTGTGTGTGTCTGTGTGCGTGTGTGTGTGTGTTACAGCCATCTTCCAGATCATCCAGAGCATCAGACAGGGCATGTGATGACCTTTGTTCCCGAGCCGAGCCAGTCACATGGAGATGGGCGGGGCATGTCGCCATCATGACCCCACCTACCACAGACACTCACACTGAACACACACACACTCACACACACACACACACACACACAGACACACACTTGTTCCTGTGGAGTTAAATCTGAGCTGTTTTTTTTTTTTTACTTCCTGTTCCGTGTTGATGAAGCTGATTGGTTAGGATAATTAATTATTTTTTTGTTACGATGGTTTGTCGGATGAAGTCTTAACTCCGCCTCCTGTCAGTCGTTCTGCCGTTTGACTGAAAACTCATCTTTGTTTGTTTGTGACTCTTTGATTTAAAGGAACAGACCGCTGACTTGTACGCTCGTCATCACGTCGTTCTTCAGTCTGAAAGGAGGTCATAACAACAATAATAAGAAGTCACCATGACAGATGACGGCACCATTACTAGAAGTCCTAGACGCCAAATGTTGGATCCTTTCTAGATTTGCAATGATCATAAATTACTGACACACTCACACAGATGTCTCTGTGCCAAAACGCTGCAAACGTATTTATTCAAGTCAGACGGTGCTCTCAATGAGCTTCAGATTTTAAATGTTTGATTTTATTTCTGCAGCGATAATGGACATAAAAGACTCATTTCAAACAAACACAGCCAGTGTAGACAAACCTCCAGTGGGCTTTAAAGCGAGCGTGTCTTCTGTTCCTTTGGCAGCAGCAGCAGCGACGTGATATTCAGGATCGTGATGAAATGGACTCAAAGCCGCAGTTTGGTTCCTTTAAATCAGAGATTTTAAAGTCTCGTTTGGATGTAAATGAATAAAAACAACAAATAAGAAGCTCCATCATCGACATCGTCCTCTCAGATAACGTCTGACACCGTCTCTTCAGTCGACCTCCAGCTTTAGACCGTCTCCTCTCAACGTGTTGATCTGTGGCGACGTGAGCGCGCTGCACTTTCTGCAGCTGAAGCGGTCGGAGAGGTGAAGAGCTGGGCGAGCCTCCTGCCTGCTGGACGACATGCTCGCTTTTATACAAAATAAAACCTCTGATATTTTTCTCTAAACGCCTCAGATATCTGTGTCTTGTGTGCTCCGTCTCTTTAAAAACAAACATTTCATGAGAACGTCTTTACTCCTGAAACATTACATCAGATAAACATTTTCTCAACATGTTGAAACCCAGAGGAATATGAAAAGATAAATCATTTCAACCTGTTAAAGGAGCAGTAAGTAACTCTGACCCCTAGTGTTTAAAATGAGTACTGCAGTCTAAATTCTAAACATCAGAGAGAGCTGTCTCCCCCCCCTCCTCTCTAGAGTCCATGCTCACTCAGGTCACCATGTGGTGGACTCTGAAGCTTCAGTGTTTATCCAGCTCTGCATGGGTCTGTAAACCTTTCTGTGTTCTAACCTCTCTCCATTTTTCAAAAGCATCTCCAATATTGATCCTAGTTTGAGCACGTTTCTGCTCGTGGAGCTTATTAGAAACATGCAGAGGCTTTTTAGGTCGGGTACAATCACTTCTATCTCAACCACTTCTCTTGCCCGCTTCCATCGCTGCAACACCTGTTGACCTGATAACTGCTCTCATATCTGACTTTAAAGGTCACATATCCTCCTCCTCCTCTTCAGTTTAAATAAGTCTCAGAGCTCCTCTTCAACATGTGTGTGAAGTTTCTTGTTCTAAATCCACTCTGATCCTGTATTTGATCATGTCTATAAACCCCTCTATTTCAGCCCTGCTCAGAACAGGCTGTTTCTGTGTCTGTACCTTTAAATATGTAAATGAGCTGTGTCTGACCACGCCCCCTCTCTGGAAGGACTTGGGTGGCTCGGGCTTTCTCGCTCCATGTTCTATTGTTTAATGGGGGTGATAACTCATCAGCCATCGATGGGACTCCAGCGCCCCCTGCAGGAACAGACGGGTGATGCCACTCCGGCTCCATCCGTTAATATCAGTTACACATTGCTCCTTTAAGTTTTGTGTTTTTTGAGAAGGACTGGGCCTTGGTACAAATCTGCCTCCCAGGTGCAAAGGTAGTTTGTTCCACCACCGGGGGGCGACAGAGGAGAAGAGTCTAGAAAGGGCCCTGATGTGCAGGTTGGATCAGACGCCTGAGCGTAGTGGGCAGGAGGGAGTGTAGACCTGGATCAGAGAGTTTTATACAACAGTATTATAGAAGTCAGGCCTGCACTGTGATGATGATGATGATGATGATGATGATGATGAAGGGGATTCTTCAACTCCTCATAATATGAACATGTGTTTTTGCATTTCAGCGATTTATTATAAAGTGCTGATTCATATCTCTATTTCTTCAACTCTCTTTTCTTTAATACTTGCTTTATATCTTATCTACATCCCTCATTTTATTCTTCTGCTATATTGTGTGTAAGAGCAGCCATAAGGACCAAAGTATTTCTGACTCTGATCCTCTCGTGGAGTCAGGAGGGGTTGTGTGGTAGTCTCATAGTTGTTGGTTCAAAACGTTAAAACCATTTCTGGAAAAGAGGGGACAGAGAAAAAAGTGATCTCATCTGTGTAAGAAGATTTGCATCCTCCACATCTCCCATAACTACGTGATGACGTCAGCGAGGGAGAAGATGGCGACTGTGCTGAAGGCGGAAGGTAAAGAGCTTTAACAGACTGTTTTACCTCTGGACGCATCTCGGTCGGTCCTGTTTTTTCTTTTTTTTTTAAACCGTGTTGTGTTTTTTATTAGATATGTAGAGATCAGCAGTGACTGTCTGACTCGGGTCAGCTCGGTTAAACCCGGAGGTAGAGCCCTGCAGCTCGGCTCCGGAGCTGTTTAATCACTGGGACCTGGGAAGCTAACGCTAGCTTAGCCGCTGAAGCTATGGCTACTCGGCTAGGTGAACAGCTCCACAGGCAGACATGAGTTATTTATTATAAAATGAGTGAATAAATGTGACTCTGTGATTAAGTCAAGTGTAACGGAACGAGGGTGTGGCGAGTGTGTGAAAAGGAGCTGTCGTGTCGTTACAATTATGTAAACAAGCGAATACTGAGAAGTGTTCAAGAAGATACATTAGCTTAGCTTAGCAGTCCGGGAGGAGCTGAGCTAATGTAGCCTAGAGAGAAGCTCCGGCAGGCGGCTACATCAGCCAGGCGAGTCCGCGGTCAGAGCGCGGCCTCCGTGTGTGTGTGTGGGTGTGTTTATCTGAGAGAAGTACAGACCAGAGTGTCATTATACCAGCATATAAAAATTAAACAATGTTGATACCTGTTTGATACCATGGCAACTAAAACAGAAGTCATACACACCCATTATTTTATTATTTATTGTTTTTAATTACCAGATAATAACAGTTTAGACATTGTGCAGGAGTGTGTCTCTAAATCTGTGGAACTTTTTAAAACTCTCTTTGTTACAGTTACAGATTGAATAGTTTAAAATGTGGTATTTAAAGGTATCAAAGAATCATTTTCACAACAATACAGACACTGTAAACTCTGTTTTATTAATGTCAATATAACTGTAAATGATTCAGTGTTTGTTGTAAAAACTGCCACATATCAACACACACACACACACACACACACACACACACTGACTGTTGTAAAACATGTTATGTAACCCAGAACACACATAAACACAGACTAACATACAGTGTCACTTATGAAAACACACTCTCTCCATGTAAAGTGGTGCAAATTCAGCTGTTGCTAGGCAACAGAGAGAGCTATTGAAGCAGTGTGTGGAGCCAGCCAGTTAGCAGCTTCAGTTTCGTGTGTGTGTGTGTGTGTGTGTGTGTGTGTGTGTTGCTTGGTGTCTTGTTGCAGACCTTGTTTCGTATTGACTCTTTGTTCGTGTGTGTGTGTGTGTGTGCGTGCAGCGGGGCAGTGCGGGCGGCCGTGCGTTGTGTGAGACTCTTCCTGCATGGACTTGCCGCCATGAGCAACAAGGAGATGGTTTCCACGGAGACAGGTGAGACAACATCCAGCATATCCTGAACACTCACCCCCCTGGCACATAGACAGCCCTGCAGGCTGGTTGCCACGGTTACCACCTGTTGTTGATAACGTCACACAGACTCCTTGGTGCTTTGTCTCAGAGGTGATGTCATGGTTTGGGGACAGCCGTGTCGGGACATTTTGGAGCTCGTTTGTTGAGTCTATTCTGACAGCAGTAGGAGGTCGTCATGAATATCCACACTCCAATACTTTTTAACAGAACATGTTTTTACTTTAATGATCCATAGTTTCAAAAGGAATAAAAGCTTAATGAGAAGTTTGTAGGGGCGTCAGCAGGGAGCCAAAAGATGAAAGATGTTTTCATGTCTGAAGAATCTGATTGTATTTATTTTTTACATTTTATTTGTAAAAAAATTTAAAAAATTTATTTATTTGTTCTGTCAACTTAAGAAACCCTCAGCTGATCAATCTACAGAGATGTACACTCTAATTCTGTGTGTGTGTGTGTGTGTGTGTGTGTGTGTGTGTGTGTGTGTGTGTGTGTGTGTGTGTGTGTGTGTGTGTGTGTGTGTGTGTGTGTGTGTGTGTGTGTGTGTGTGTA
>NC_083634.1:20806192-20818692 GCF_963584025.1 Labrus mixtus | reverse complement strand
ACACACTGCACACACACACACACACACCTGATACACACTCTGATCCACTGGAGGTACACACACACACCTGATACACACTCTGATCCACTCGAGGTACACACACACACACACTGCACACACACACACACCTGATACACACTCTGATCCACTGGAGGTACACACACACACACACACACTGCACACACACACACACCTGATACACACTCTGATCCACTGGAGGTACACACACACACCTGATACACACTCTGATCCACTGGAGGTACACACACACACACACACTGCACACACACACACACCTGATACACACTCTGATCCACTCGAGGTACACACACACACACACACACTGCACACACACCTGATACACACTCTGATCCACTCGAGGTACACACACACACACACACTGCACACACACACACACCTGATACACACTCTGATCCACTGGAGGTACACACACACACACACACACACAAACAAACAGACACCTGACATGTTTTTCTGACGCAGGAGTGTGAACAGCGACAGTTTGGACCTGGAGCAGGAGGTCGACCCGCTCAACATCGACCACTTCTCCTGCACGCCGCTGGTAAATCTCACACACACACACACACACACACACACACACACACACACACACACACACACACACACACACACACACACACACACACACACCCCAAAATATGTGTTTAACGCGTGTGTGCTCGTCTTCTAGATGTGGGCGTGTGCTCTCGGCCACCAGAGGGCAGCAGAGCTCCTGTACGGATGGAACAGTTCGGCTTTGGGGATTCCTGACTCGCTCGGCCGACTGCCGCTCGCCGTGGCTCGTTCCCGCGGACACACCCGCCTCGCCATGGCGCTGGAGGAGCTGCACACGCACGCACACATGACACCCGGGGACACGCACACACCTCCGGATGACACGGCGACAGCAGTGACGCCGCAACCGCAGCTGCCCCCGTCTCCGCTCTCCACCAGCCCGGACACAGGTAACACTCACCTGCTGCTCGGTCCTCTTAACAGTCATGTGACCTGATTTTACACATTCTGATTGGCTGTCTCCTCTTTCCTCCTGCAGGTCTGAGCTCCTCCAGCAGCCTCCCCTCCCCCAGCGACCCCTCGTCACCTTCACCAAGCTCCGCCTACTCCAGTGGCCCCGCCCCCATGGACACCTCCCCTTCCTCCCTCTCGTCTCCTTCCTCCTCCTCTTCGTCTCTGCCTGTCTCCCCTCCCTCCCCCTCCTCCCTCCCCCTGTCCTCTCTCCCTCCTGTGTCTATGTGGGCGGAGGAGCCTAATGCCGGGCTGAGCACAGGTAACACAGGTACCTTTGGTTTTTCAAAATAAAAGCCTGTTTCCTGTTTATGGCACTTATTGTTTTAAATGAACATCACAGGTTTGACCCCGTGCGGCTCCAGAGACTCTCCTCTGTACCTCATGGACTACGAGAACGCCTCTCCCCCCTCCCCCGGCCACACGTACCCGCACACTCGAACGGTTGGCGGGCGGCGAGCTCACATGGCTGCGACACTGGAGGAGCAGCTGCTGAGCTACAGTGAGAACGCCGAGAATGAAGGCGAGGAGGAGGAGTACCTGGAGGAGGAGGTGCTGCAGGTAAATGTGACTTCACAGGATAAACAAACATGGAGGAAGATGGTCGTGGTCAGCGGTCAGCGGGCTGTGTGGTTTGTCTTCATGAGATGTTGTTACCATAGTTACACAAGCTGCTCTTGTTCCACCCGGCTCGAGTCTCAGTCGTGTTTACGTCAGCTGCCGTGTTTGTGAAATGTTCCGTAACCCCAGATCATGAATTCCTGTTTCCATGGTTACCCTCTTTACACGTCAGGTTGACATGGCAACGCTGGCAGAGCAAATCATCGAGGCGACCCCCGAACGAATCAAGCAGGAGGACTTCCCCAGGGGGGCAGAGTCACCCCTCCGAGAGAGGCGGGAAAACCCGGCCATACAGGACACATGGCTGGCCACGTACCTGGACACGGTGGACGCCCACACACACTCCCCGCCCAGGTAAGCCCCGCCCCTAAATACCCTCTGCATGAAGTCAATGCATTATGGGTATTATCACAAACGCATGAACGTGTGTTCTCGCAGGCGGGTGTGCCCCCCGTCACCCCTCAGCGCTCTGGCTCTCCAGAGGCTCCGCCCCCCCTCCTCTGCAGCTTGGGCGGAGTTCCTGAACGCCTCAGCCAATGGGAAGATGGAGAGAGACTTCGCCCTTCTTACACTGACGGACGGAGAGCAGAGGGAGCTGTACGAGGCCGCCAGGATCATCCAGAACGCTTTCAGACGTTACAAGGTACACACACACACACACACACACACACATCAGCTTCCTGTGTCAGCAGCGCTGTTGAAGTTCTGGTTACCATGGAGACATAAGATTCATCTAATGTGACCAATCAGAGAGCAGTGTTTGTCTCCCTGCAGTGTTCGACGTTCGTACACAAACACAAACTCTAATGTGTGTACGAGCTGACAGCATCATCTACAGCTCAGATAACAACAGTGACCTCTAGTGGTGAAATCTGAAACAACAACATTAGGTAATTTAACGGTCCTCTCTGATTGGACGATGAGATGATCTGGGCTCTTGGAAAACTAAAGCAGGAAAACAAAGTCAAACATTTGTGAGGGAGAACACACTGCTGACACCAAACCCTCTGCTCCTCCTCCTCCAATTTATCACACGCTTCAAATCCATCACCATGACAACCAGGTTTCCTGGATGACATCACACCTACTAGGAAGTAGTAAACTCTGTCCTAAAATAAAACTTATTTCAGCTATTCCTGAAATGTTGCCCGTGTTTTTGTCCAGTTTAGACGCAGGAGCAGGAGCTTGTCATTTTCAAACCGACCACAGTATACACTCGATGTCACAGCGCCCCCTGGAGGCTACAGCACGTTCTGATATGTGTGTCTGTGCAGAGTCGGTGGGTGTTTCATTTTTAATTTTGCCTCCTCTGTCTCTGCAGGGTCGGAGGTTAAAGGAGCAGCAGGACATGGCTGCAGCCGTCATCCAGAGATGCTACAGGAAGTACAAACAGGTGTGTCTGTGTGTGTGTGTGTGTGTGTGTGTCTGTGTGTGTCTGTGTGTGTGTGTGTGTGTGTGTGTGTGTCTGTGTGTGTGTGTGTCTGTGTGTGTGTGTCTGTGTGTGTGTGTGTGTGTGTGTGTGTGTGTGTGTGTGTGTGTGTGTGTCTGTGTGTGTGTGTGTGTGTCTGTGTCTGTGTGTGTGTGTGTGTGTCTGTGTGTGTGTGTGTGTGTGTGTGTGTCTGTGTGTGTGTGTGTGTCTGTGTGTGTGTGTGTGTGTGTGTGTGTGTGTGTGTGTGTGTGTGTCTGTGTGTGTGTGTGTGTGTGTGTGTCTGTGTGTGTGTGTGTGTCTGTGTGTGTGTGTCTGTGTGTGTGTGTCTGTGTGTGTGTGTGTGTCTGTGTCTGTGTGTGTGTCTGTGTGTGTGTCTGTGTGTGTGTGTGTCTGTGTGTGTGTCTGTGTCTGTGTGTGTGTCTGTGTGTGTGTCTGTGTGTGTGTGTGTGTGTGTGTGTGTGTGTGTGTGTGTGTCTGTGTGTGTCTGTGTGTGTCTGTGTGTGTGTGTGTGTGTGTGTGTCTGTGTGTGTGTGTGTGTGTGTGTGTGTGTGTGTGTGTGTCTGTGTCTGTGTGTGTCTGTGTGTGTGTGTGTGTGTGTGTGTGTGTGTGTGTGTGTCTGTGTCTGTGTCTGTGTGTCTGTGTCTGTGTGTGTGTGTGTGTGTGTGTGTGTGTGTGTCTGTGTGTGTGTGTGTGTCTGTGTCTGTGTGTGTGTGTGTGTGTGTGTGTGTGTCTGTGTCTGTGTGTGTGTGTGTCTGTGTGTGTGTGTGTCTGTGTCTGTGTCTGTGTGTGTGTCTGTGTGTGTGTGTATGTGTATGTGTGTGTGTGTCTGTGTCTGTGTCTGTGTGTGTGTGTGTCTGTGTCTGTGTCTGTGTGTGTGTGTGTGTGTGTGTGTGTCTGTGTGTGTGTGTGTCTGTGTGTGTCTGTGTGTGTGTGTGTCTGTGTGTGTCTGTGTGTGTGTGTGTGTGTCTGTGTCTGTGTGTGTGTGTGTGTGTGTGTCTTCACTAACCTGCTGTGTCTCTTCACCTCTCTCTCTCTCATTGCTAGCTAACATGGATAGCTCTGAAGGTAATATGGACAGTAGATGTAGTGATGTGTAGTCGGTGTGTGTGTGATGTGAAAGCTCCCTGTAGCTCAGAGTTGTGTTTGTGATCCTCGAAACGTCACAGAGGCGTAAATATTGCTTCTTTTGAGTAAGTAAGTCGATGAATCCTGAAGCTGCAGTTAGAGATGAAGGTCGATGTCAGCGGTTACTCTTTCTACACCAGGCACTGAGCGCGCTCACAGAGAAAGCGGGCGTTACAGGTGTGTCCTCAGGTCCTGAAGAGAAGGACTCAGATGTGATTGGTTCCGAGCTGATCTCAGTTAACAGCTGATTGGTCGTCCTCAGAGCTTCTTCTTCTTCTGCTCCTACAGTCTGACACGTTGTTGCTTCCTGTTGTGTCCTCTGTGCACTAACATCTGGATCCTGTCTCCTCAGTACGCTCTCTATAAGAAGATGACCCAGGCGGCCATCTTGATTCAGTCTAAGTTCCGGTCGTACTACGAGCAGAAGCGTTTCCAGCAGAGTCGGCGTGCGGCCGTCCTCATCCAGCAGTACTACCGCAGCTACAAGGAGTACGAGAGGCTGAAACAGGCGCCGAGAGGAGCTGCCAGCCACAACCCCAAGATCAAGTAAGAACTCACCAACCAATCATCAACCAATCACGTGCCAGTACTAGGGATGTTGCCAGGCAACAAAATAATCTGTCAATTTATCGAACTCGGCTAAACACGGATCAAATGGTCTGAAGGGGAACAATGTGAAAGCGGAGGACCGCTTCTGAAATCCTCCGGCTGTTCACACATGCACCTCACAGGGAGAGACTATCCCTTACAGACAGGAGCGGGGGGGCGGGGTCTCCTGGGGTAAGATGTGACGTAAAGTGTGGCTGACGTCAGCAGTGCTAGCACCACAAGCCTTCAGTCCTCCCTGCAGGTTAACGTCCACATGTTGTGCTACACATGGTCACACGTTGCTCTGGTCGATTTGCCACATTAGTTAGTTCAGCCATCTAGTAATTTAAGATGATGTCATTTAATCTTTAATCTTTCACATTCCTAGATAGCTGTGGCTGAATTTACAACGGAGGATTAGGGCCACACACATTTTTTTATTTTTTTTATTTTAAGATTAAAGTCGTAAATTTAAGAGACGACTTTAATCTCGTACATTTACGATTTTATTTTCGTAAATGTACAACTTTAATCTCGGAAATTTACGACTTTAATCTCTGAAATTTACGACTTTAATCTCGTACATTTACGATTTTATTTTCGTAAATTTACGACTTTAATCTCGGAAATTTACGACTTTAATCTCGTACATTTACGATTTTATTTTCGTAAATTTACGACTTTAATCTCGGAAATTTACGACTTTAATCTCGGAAATTTACGACTTTATTCTTGTACATTTACAACTTTAATCTCGGAAATTTACGACTTTAATCTCGGAAATTTACGACTTTAATCTTGGAATTTTTTTTTTTTAACATGGCCCTCATCCTCCGTCGTAGAATTTGAGTCGAGTGATGATTGTTGTTGATTTTCCATCAGGGGGTCGTTCTTGACGAAGAAACAGGACCAGGCAGCCCGGAAGATCATGAGGTTCCTGAGACGCTGCAGACACAGGTCAGACACACACACACACACACACACACACACACACACACACACACACACAGACACACACAGACACACACGCACACACTTTTTGTTGTGTGTGTGTGTGTGTTTAATGCATCCTGTTGTGTGTGTGTGTGTGTGTGTGTGTGTGTGTGTGTGTGCAGGATCAAAGAGCTGAAGCAGACGAGGGAGCTGGAGAGGAGAGGACTGACCACCTAAAACTTTAACTCACTTCATCCAGGAGGAGAGGAGGAGAGACAGACGGGCGATGGAGGAGGAGAGACAGACGGGCGATGGAGGAGGAGGAGAGACAGACGGGCGATGGAAGAGAGGGAGGAGAGACAGACGGTTGACGGAGGAGAGACAGACGGGCGATGGAAGAGGCGAGACAGACGGTTGATGGAGGAGGAGAGACAGACGGTTGATGGAGGAGGAGAGACAGACGGTTGATGGAGGAGGAGAGACAGACGGTTGATGGAGGAGGAGAGACAGACGGGTGCCTTACTCCACACCCAAACTTGTTTCTTCATTTCCTCCGCCTCTTTGAATTTTTATATATCTATCCGTCTGTCTGTCTGTGTGTCTGTCTGTGTGTGTGTGTGTGTGTGTGTGTGTGTGTGTCTGTCTGTCTGTCTGTCTGTCTGTCTGTCTGTCTGTCCACATCATCTGAAGACACACTCCTCCGTCTCGTCCCTCCTGAGAGACACAGCTGAGGGTAAAACCAGCTTCTCTGCCTCCCAGAATCCTTTGCTGTTGTGGCGTGAGGACTGAGAGACAGGCGTTGTGTTTGAGGGTCGTCTGAACAATCAGAAATGAGATGTTGGTGGTGTGTACATGAGTCTAACAAAGTACTTTAAATCTATTTAAACACAATCACATATTTACAAACGTATAGAAATCTAAATATATATTCTAATGTGGACTTTATAGATGCTATGGATGTTTTTATTTATTACAGCATGAACTGTTAATGTGACCGTATGAGTGTGTGTGTGACTGTGTGTGTGCTGACTGTAAGGTCGAGTCTTAAGGAACCCCTCTGACCTCTGACCTCAGACTGAGGGTGTAATCATTGATGCTTCTTTGGATACCTTGTGTTTAAACCAATACAATCTAAATGTTAACGATCGTTAGAACATCTGTTTCATGAGACGGCCAACAAACCCAGAAGGAAAATATAAACATTACGTTTTTGTAGAGTTGAGACCGTGACAATTTCACCACAAAGAGACACTAAAAGACTACAAAGAGACACATTAGGACTACAAATAGACATTAGGACTACAGAGAGACATTAGGACTACAAATAGACATTAGGACTACAGAGAGACAAAGGACTACAGAGAGACATTAAGACTACAAAGAGATACAAAGGACTACAGAGATACAAAGGACTACAGAGAGGCATTAGGACTACAAAGAGACACAAAGGACTACAGAGAGACATTAGGACTACAAAGAGAGACAAAGGACTACAGAGAGACATTAGGACTACAGAGAGACATTAGGACTACAAAGAGACACAAAAGACTACAGAGAGACATTAGGACTACAGAGAGACATTAAGACTACAAAGAGAGACAAAGGACTACAGAGAGACATTAGGACTACAGAGAGACATTAAGACTACAAAGAGATACAAAGGACTACAGAGATACAAAGGACTACAGAGAGGCATTAGGACTACAAAGAGACACAAAGGACTACAGAGAGACATTAGGACTACAAAGAGAGACAAAGGACTACAGAGAGACATTAGGACTACAGAGAGACATTAGGACTACAAAGAGACACAAAGGACTACAGAGACACATTAAGACTACAAAGAGATACAAAGGACTACAGAGAGACAAAGGACTACAGAGACACATTAAGACTACAAAGAGATACAAAGGACTACAGAGAGACATTAGGACTACAGAGAGACATTAGGACTACAGAGAGACATTAGGACTACAAAGAGACACAAAGGACTACAGAGAGACATTAGGACTACAGAGAGACATTAGGACTACAAAGAGAGACATTAGGACTACAAAGAGACATTAGGACTACAAAGAGAGACAAAAGGACTACAGAGAGACAAAGGACTACAGAGAGACAAAGGACTACAGAGAGACATTAGGACTACAAAGAGAGACAAAGGACTACAGAGAGACATTAGGACTACAGAGAGACATTAGGACTACAAAGAGAGACAAAGGACTACAGAGAGACATTAGGACTACAGAGAGACATTAGGACTACAAAGAGAGACAAAGGACTACAGAGAGACATTAGGACTACAAAGAGACAAAAAGGACTACAGAGAGAGACATTAGGACTACAAAGAGACATTAGGACTACAGAGAGACATTAGGACTACAAAGAGAGACAAAAGGACTACAGAGAGACATTAGGACTACAAAGAGAGACAAAGGACTACAGAGAGACATTAGGACTACAGAGACACATTAAGACTACAAAGAGAGACAAAGGACTACAGAGAGACATTAGGACTACAGAGAGACATTAGGACTACAAAGAGACACAAAGGACTACAGAGAGACATTAGGACTACAAAGAGACATTAGGACTACAGAGAGACATTAGGACTACAAAGAGAGACAAAAGGACTACAGAGAGACAAAGGACTACAGAGAGACATTAGGACTACAAAGAGAGACAAAGGACTACAGAGAGACATTAGGACTACAAAGAGACACAAAGGACTACAGAGAGACATTAGGACTACAGAGAGACATTAGGACTACAAAGAGAGACATTAGGACTACAGAGAGACATTATGACTACAAAGAGAGACAAAGGACTACAGAGAGACATTAGGACTACAAAGAGACATTAGGACTACAGAGAGACATTAGGACTACAAAGAGAGACAAAGGGCTACAGAGAGACATTAGGACTACAAAGAGACACAAAGGACTACAAAGAGACACATTAGGACTACAAAGAGACACAAAGGACTACAAAGAGACACAAAGGACTACAAAGAGAGACATTTGGACTACAGTTTGTAGTTTGGGCACCAATAGCCTAGTGGTTATTTCATGCGCCCAATGTACAGAGACTATATTCCTTGGCGTGGGTGTGAATCTGACCTCGGCCCTTTGCTGCATGCCGTCCCCCCACTCTGTCCACCCAACATTTCCTGTCTCTCTTCAGCTGTCCTATCTCAAAAATAACAACAAAAAAGACTACAGAGAGACTCAAGAGGAAGTGACGCAGAATAAAGTTCTTCAAAAGGGACCTGGGAGACACAACACAAGGACAAATCAGCCAATCAGAGCACAGCTGAGCTGCACGCGGCCTCATATCTCCTCTTAGGAAACACTGCAGAGGACCGTGATGTAACTCTGACATCACTTCTGGTCTGATGATGTCACAGGTCAGACCATGGGGGGCATGGGGGGGGTTCCCTTTTAACTGTACGTCTGGCAACTTTCAGGACAACAACGCCGTTTTCACTGTCACACGTCCAAAACGAGACTCCCTGATTTGTTTGACAAGTGTGAACAGACTGAATGACTCTGGGCTGTTGTCATGGAAACCACAGCCTCTAGAGCCCAGCATGATTTCCTCATCGGCAGGTGTTTGACACGTTTGTCTTTGGCTTGTTTTCAATTTGACCAGAAATACATCTTCACTTGTTGTTTCTTCTTCTTCAGTTTCTTCTTCTTTGGCTGTTGCAGTGATGCTTTGCATGAGTTTGTATAAACTGTTCTACATTTCAAATCCTTTCAGATGAAATACAGCTTTCTGTGAGTCAGCTGAATAAATCAGCCGTTTGCATTTGTCCTGCTCGTGTCTTTGTTTGGAACTGGACCGACACTGAAACCACACAAAATGACTACAGACAGACACAGGAAGTGACTACAGACAGACACAGGAAGTGACTACAGACAGTCACAGGAAGTGACTACAGACAGTCACAGGAAGTGACTACAGACAGACACAAAGATCTCACAGGAAGACACGTTTGGATGAGTTTATGTCTGCAGTATGCCGATGAAGAGCTGACGGTCTTCCCACATGCTGCACAGCTGTATGGTTTCTCTTCAGTTTTTAAGTGCTTCTGGTGATGTGGATGTTTTCCCACAGTACTGGCACTTGTGTGGTTTCTCTCCGGTGTGTATACAGTCATGATATTTGCAGGCACCCTGATTAGTAAAGACCTTAGCAGATTAAGGCTAAAGTGTGGATGGTTGTTTCAGATGAGTACATTTCCTGTAATACTCCTCACAGCTGTCTGGTCTCACTCCGGTGTGGATCCGTTCATGTACCCTGAGGTCTGACAGAGTTCTGAAAGCTTTCTCACCGTGTCTGCAGTGGTGTGGTTTCTCTCCAGTGTGAACAATGCTGTGTCTCTTGAGGTAAGAACGTTGTGAAAAAGCTTTCCCACACTGTCACAGTTGTATGGTTTCTCTCCCCTGTGAGTCTGAAGGTGAAACTTCTAAGATGAAGCATCTCCAAAACTTCTCCCACACTGGTTCCAGTAGTTTGGTTTTTCTCTCTCCTGACATTTTAAAGTTGCTGGTGTAATAAACTCTTTATCAATGTTGCGGTCCGAGACGCTGGAACAGACTTCCACAGGATCATCCTTATCTTCCACTTATCCGAGGTCGGGTGACGGAGGCAGTAAGCAAAGTCAACCCAGACATAGATCCCTCTAGCGGGCTCTGGGTCTACATCGGGGTCTCCTCCCAGTTGGGCGTGCCCAGAAGACTCCAGGAGGATCCTGGTCAGATGCCTGAACCACCTCACCTGGCTCCTCGATGTGAAGGATCATTTTTAATTAAATTTTTATTATTAAACATCTTTATTCATTCATTCAATCATAACATGGATTTATTGTATTTTACAAACATTTAATGAAAATGTGTACATATTCATTTTATATTTTATTACATCTACTTCCTCTCTTTAATCATTTTTTATAATCCATCTTTTATTTTGTTAAATTCTTATCGCTGTGCTTTAGTCTCTAAATAATTTTTTAACAAACTACCTTTTGTCGATCACTTTCCCGCTCTTTTTTTAAAGTCCAGATAATATCATATTGTTTGTGTGTGTGTGTGCGTGCGTGCGTGCGTGCGTGTGTGTGTGTGTGTGTGGATCAAAGGACAACCTTCACACACTGACTGTCCATGAAGCAGCCAACAGAAAGCAGCACTACGCCCCCTGCTGACGGCGAAATGGAACATCAAGAGTCAGTCCACTTCAACAAGACACACAAACTAAATCCGTATTTAAAGAGCCCCCCCCCTTTTGTAGTGTCTTTGATACAACCTTTCAGAATAACAGTTTAAACCCATAGCTGAATTGTATATCTTAAAATAATTGACTTCTTTTTTCAACTGCCTGCACCTCTTTTACATACATGGAAAAAGGATGACGCCTTGAAATTATTTCAACTTTTCAAAAAAGCGTTGGGTGATGTCAAGCGCCTTTCTGACAGCTGACCAATCAGGACGAGTCGAGTGTTCCTTCCCTAGTAACATCCCTAGTTACCAGTGCCCAAGCAGACACCAACCAAGATGGAGAACGGGAAAGTACCGGTTGAACAACTTGTTATTGCCGTTTCACACTACACCGAGTTATATGACATGAGTCACAAGCGACACAGCAACATTCATACAAAAGGAGTCCATCTGGTCTTTCTGCTAAAATCATGCAGTAACAAATGGAAATATCTGAGAGATAAATACAAGAAGGAGAAGAGAGAAGAGCAGGAGAAGGGGTGGTGCTGAGGGTGGTGTGAAGAAGAGGACATCCTATCCTTCCTTGAGCCTTATAATCCTCTAACTCTGATCAGTCTGCCACAGTTATTCTTAATAGCATTTGTTCAGAGCAAACAGAGGTAGGCCTAATTATAAGCTATTAGAAATGTATCTTGCAGAAATCAGTGTGTATGTATGGACTAGGGTTAAAAATGTACTTTTAAAAATTGAAAGACCAGCCACTGACAGATAAATGTTCAAATTCACCAGCCACTTAATAGCTCAATCCTAAATGTTCTAATGAGTGCCGTGTTGGGTTTTATTTTCAATTTTCATACAGGACCAAAGTGAAGACTCGATAGAGGAAAGCCTTGTATCCACACTCACCACCGATCACCCGCCTCCCTCACTGACATCTACACCAAGTCCTCCCCTGAGCCTTTCAACAACTACCACGTCCAGTGTCCGGGGGAAAAGGAAGGCCTCTCCTCAAGAAACTCCAAGGGAAATGACATCAACTTCAAATTTTAAATAAATTACACCAAGGATTGACAAAATATACAGAAAATGAACACTACCTCCTCAGCTTGGCGCCCACATTAGATCGTCTTGAACCCCGAAAGCAAGCCATGGTGAGGCTTCGCTTTCAACAAGCCTTATTTGATATAGAATCTGGAGAGTGAGTCCACCGATCTGTTCCCGAATGAACTGATTTTGATTTTGTGACTCGTGTCAAATAACTGTGTGTGTAAACTGCAATGCAATGTATAAACTGTATGTATATAGAAAGGCACTTAACTTTACTTTTGTATTTGAAATGATTAATTCTATTGTCTTGTTATTATTTTTGATGAAATAAACCTACTGTATATTTATCATACTTGCAGTCATTAATCACACTGTTTGACAGACTATAAACAATTTACATTTACTATATTTATGCTCTATATTTATGCTCTATATTTATGCTCTATATATTTATGCTCTATATATTTATGCTCTATATTTATGCTCTATAT
>NC_083634.1:20796192-20803692 GCF_963584025.1 Labrus mixtus | reverse complement strand
CCTGCAGAGAGAAGAGAAGAGCACAGCGGGATGGAGAACCCGGACCCGAACCCGGAGCAGAACCACAACCAGAACACACCGGCCTCGTGTACCAAAGGAACCGACGTTCAGGTAATACTTCGTGACGTCATTTTCAAACACGAGGACGTGTGTGGCGGCTCGGTGTTTGAATCTTTACAGATTTTATAATATATTTTTAAAAAACGATCTGTGTTTGTGTGTTTACGTTTTTTTTTAAACATCAAGATAAAAATAAAAAAAAGTCCCTGTGTTCCCGCGGATCGTCATGACGTCACTTAGAGAAGAGATAAAGGTTTCCCCCTCAGGTAAAGGTAGACAACAACATGGCGGCTCCTTTTCCAACATTCAGGGGCTTAAGCTCCGCCTCCATCTAAACGTCACAGAGAGCAGAACATGTCTCTGAAAGCAGGTTTTTAATTGGTACTCACAGAGCTGGGGGCGGAGCGGACAGTTCTTAGTGTTTCACTGTGAGTCCGGACTCCACTTACAAAACGCTTTGTAACTAAGCTTCCTGTCTGGATAGAGACTGAGAGGGCCTGCCCCTCCCCAAAGCCCCTCCCCCCCTGTGCTGTGAGAGCTTTCTCCCACAGTTCACACTTCCACTCTGGTGAGTCTTATTGAGTCACTCAGAGGAAGTCCTCTCAAGCTCTAACAGGGTTCTGTTTGTGGTTTTGATTGTTGGGATCTGTGAGGAACAGGTCTCCTCTCGTTGACCCGTTGAACCACCTGGACTCTGCTGTCCTACACGTAGTGTAACTGATACCTAATCCAACCTGAACGCTAAAGTTAAAGGAGCAGTATATAACTCTGACCCCTAGTGTTTAAAATGGGTACTGCAGCCTGAATTCTAAACATCATAGAGAGCTGTCCCCCCCCCCCCTTCCTCTCTAGAGTCCATGCTCACACAGGTCACCATGTGGTGGACTCTGAAGCTTCAGTGTTTATCCAGCTCTGCATGGGTCTGTAAACCTTTCTGTGTTCTAACCTCTCTCCATTTTTCAAAAGCATCTCCAATATTGATCCTAGTTTGAGCACGTTTCTGCTCGTGGAGCTTATTAGAAACATGCAGAGGCTTTTTAGGTCGGGTACAATCACTTCTATCTGAACCACTTCTCTTGCCCGCTTCCATCGCTGCAACACCTGTTGACCTGATAACTGCTCTCATATCTGGCAAACCGAGAGGCGTCCAAAACGGCCGTGTGGGGGCGTGTTTTAAAAGCGCCTACCTTCTCTGGTCCAAACAAATCCAGAGCATTCAGGAGCAGAATCTAAAGTTAGAAGGAGGACATACTGGCTGCTGCATTGTTGTCAGAGAAGCCAGATAGTAAGATACCTTTATCATTTTGTGTTGTGATCATGTGTTTAGATAATATTCTTGCTAGAGTTAGCTTAATATTTGAAACTGGAGTTGTTGTTTTTTCTTGCTTCTGTCTTGCGATGCGTTGATGTCTTAAATGTTAACCTGTGTGTTTGTTTCTGTTGGTTTAGAGATGGAGAGGAAAAGAAGAACCGCAGAGTGACACATCCTTCCAAACATCGACGTCTTTGAAGACAGAGAGAGAGAAACCGTACAGCTGTGACCTCTGTGAGAAAACGTTTGCTCGTCTGACTCACTTGAAGAACCATCAGAGCGTTCACACGGGGGAGAAACTACACTGCTGTCGGCTGTGCGGGAAAGCGTTTGCTCGAGCAGGTTCTTTAAGAGTTCACTTTCGCATTCACACCGGAGAGAAACCGTTCACCTGTGACCAGTGTGGGGCCACTTTCTCACACAGGGGCCACTTCAAAACTCACCAGAACATCCACACCGGAGAGAGGCAGACCGAGTGTGATCAGTGCGGGAAAATGTTCACCAACGCCGCCGCCTTGAAGTACCACCTACGCATCCACGCCGGGGAGAAACCGCACAAGTGTGAGCACTGCGGGAAGTCCTTCACCAGACGGAGTCCTCTGATCCGTCACCTGCGCATCCACTCCGGAGAGAAGCCGTACTGGTGCGACGTGTGCGGCAAACATTTTGCTCGAGGGAGCGCCATGAAAGTCCACCGCCGCCTTCACACCGGAGAGAAACCGTACTGGTGTGATCAGTGCGGGAAAACGTATGCCGCGTCAGGCAGCCTGAACCTCCACAAACGATGTCACACAGGGGACTTTTAACTCTTCTCACAGCTATTTGCTGATTTGTTACCATGGCAACAACATGCAGCAAAAGGGCCGAGGTCGGATTCAAACTGGAGGACTGTTGCCTCCGTACATGGGACGCGCGTCATAACCGTTAGGCCATAGTCACTGATATGATCCGTTCTAGTTTATGAATATATTTGACATTTTTCGTATTTATTCATGATTTGTTTTGATGAACCTGTTCCACTGAGACGCGGACTCAGACCTTTAAAAAAGTATTTGAACGCTCCCCCTCTCAGCTAAACACCGGGCAGGTTTTGTCTTAATGAAAAGTTTTTCGTCATCGTTTTGTTTGTATTAAAAAGTTTTACCCAAACTCCAGAAACTATGACTAAACATCTTTTTTTCTGCTGCGTTCCTTTTTTTTTTTTTTTTGTTTCGGATCGTTTTGCAGCGTTTCTGTTTCTATTTTTTTTTATCAACTTCCTCTGAATGATCTTTGACTTCTGTTTTGATTCTGTTCATGTGTCTGGATCTGTAGAATAAAAACTCCTCCAGATGATTGGTCGATTCATTGATTTGTTAAAAATGGCTGCAGGAAATAAAAGTGTCCAAACAGAGAAGTTCA
Source organism: Labrus mixtus (assembly GCF_963584025.1). Classification (NCBI taxonomy): domain Eukaryota; kingdom Metazoa; phylum Chordata; class Actinopteri; order Labriformes; family Labridae; genus Labrus; species Labrus mixtus. Next base: position 20,800,919 of record NC_083634.1, on the reverse strand, counting down.
AACATCAGCTTCTCGTCTGGAGCTTTAATTTACCCAGAATGCTACAGGAGCGCTCCATGTTGAGGGAGAGGGTTGAGCATTTCTAAGATGGAGACCCCCATCGTTTGGTTTCACTGACACCACGTCCATGTTTCATACAGACGGTGGATATGTTGGTTTGTTGACAATGAAAGAAAGTTTTGAGTTTCATGTTTTGTTCTTTATTCTGTTTTTTTTTTAGAAAACATCTTTAATGGAATTACAGTCAGGAAGGCGGGGCTAACCCACTGTGACCTTTGACATCTAACCCCCCCTGCAGAAAGGGGACAGGAGGGGCTTCAAAGGTCATCAATGAGTCGTCATGACGACACAGACAGGAAGTCAGGACGGAGCTTTAGTTGATCTTTGGGTGGCGGTAATCTTTACCGGCGAACTTGGCCTTGTCCCCGAGCTCCTCCTCGATCCTAAAGGTCAGAGGTCACAGAGGTCAGGTGTTTGATCCTTTATGTGCTTTTACTTTGAAGTGTGTAAGGACAGGAAGTGCTCACCTCATCAGCTGGTTGTACTTGGCCAGACGCTCCGACCTGCAGGGGGCGCCAGTCTTAATCTGAGAGAGAGAGAGACAGGTGGTCAGTGAGACAGGTTCACATTGTACCTTTAAATCAATGTTGTGATTTACCTGTCTGTCTGTTTACCTGTCTGTCTGTTTACCTGTCTGTCTGACCCTATGTCTGTCTGTTCACCTGTCTGTCTGTCTGTCTGTTTATCTGTCTGTCTGACCCTCTGTCTGTCTGTTTACCTGTCTGTTCACCTGTCTGTCTGACCCTCTGTCTGTCTGTTTACCTGTCTGTCTGACCCTCTGTCTGTCTGTGTACCTGTCTGTCTGTTCACCTGTCTGTCTGTTTACCTGTCTGTCTGACCCTCTGTCTGTCTGTTCACCTGTCTGTCTGACCCACTGTCTGTCTGTTTACCTGTCTGTCTGACCCTCTGTCTGTCTGTTTACCTGTCTGTTTGTTTACCTGTCTGACCCTCTGTCTGTTCACATGTCTGTCTGTTTACCTGTCTGTGTGTTTACCTGTCCGGTGCAGAGTCCGACCACCAGGTCAGAGATGAAGGTGTCTTCTGTCTCTCCGGAGCGATGACTCACCATCACACCCCAACCACTGCTCTGAGCCAGCTTACACCTGGAACACAGACAGGTAGGGAGGAGAGACAGACAGGTAAACACATGGAGGGAGGGAGGAGAGACCGACAGGTCACAACAGGGAGGGAGGAGAGACCGACGGGTAACAACAGGGACAGAGGAGAGACAGACAGGTAACCACACGTAGGGAGGGAAGAGAGACAGACAGGTAACAACAGGGAGTGAGGGAGGAGAGACAGACAGGTAACAACAGGGAGTGAGGAGAGGCAGACAGGTAACAACAGGGAGTGAGTAGAGACAGACAGGTAAAGACACAGACAGACAGATGGACAGACAGACAGGTAGAGACACAGACAGGTAGATGGACAGACAGGCAGGTAGAGACACAGACAGACAGAGACACAGACAGATGGACAGGCAGACAGGTAGAGACACAGACGGACAGAGACAGACAGATGAAGACACAGACAGACAGGTAGAGACACAGACAGACAAGTAGACACAGACAGATGGGCAGACAGACAGGTAGACAGGTAGAGACACAAACAGACAGGTAGAGACAGACAGATGGAGACACAGACAGACAGGTAGGTAGAGACACAAACAGACAGACAGGTAGAGACAGACAGATGGACAGACAGAAAGGTAGAGACACAGACAGGTATAGACACAGACAGATGGACAGACAGACAGGTAGAGACACAGACAGATGGACAGACAGACAGGTGTCTTACGCCTGGATGGACTCGGTCACAGAGCCGATCTGGTTGACTTTGAGCAGCAGACAGTTACAGGCCTTCTTGTCAACGGCCTGCTGGATCCTCTTGGGATTGGTCACCGTCAGGTCGTCTCCAACGATCTGATTGGTTCAAAACAAACACATAAAAGAGTTACATTAATAACAAGTCTTTTGTTTTCTGTCTGTCTCTCTCTCTCTGCCTGTCTGTCTCACCTGGATGTCTGTGGAGGCGGTGAACTTGGACCAGTTTTCCCAATCGTCCTGGTCGAATGGATCCTCAATGGACTGAACTAAAGAGAGAGACAGGTAGAGACAGACAGGTTAGAGACAGACGATGAGAGACAGAAAGGTGGAGACAGACAGGTTAGAGACAGACGATGAGAGACAGACAGGTAGAGACAGACAGGTTATAGACAGACAGGTAGAGACAGACAAGTAGAGACAGATGATGAGAGACAGACAGGTAGAGACAGACAGGGTAGAGACAGACAGGTAGAGACATACAGGTAGAGACAGACAGGTTAGAGACAGACGATGAGAGACAGACAGGTTAGAGACAGACAGGTAGAGACATACAGGTAGAGACAGACAGGTTAGAGACAGACAGGTAGAGACAGACAGGTTAGCGACAGACGATGAGAGACAGACAGGTAGAGACAGACGATGAGAGACAGACAGGTTAGCGGCAGTCGATGAGAGACAAACAGGTAGAGACAGACAGGTTAGAGACAGACAGACAGAGACAGACAGGTTAGAGACAGACGATGAAAGACAAACAGGTTAGAGACAGACAGGTAGAGACAGCCAGACAGGTTAGAGACAGACAGGTAGAGACAGACAGGTTAGAGACAAACAGGTAGAGACAGACAGGTTAGAGACAGACAGGTAGAGACAGTCAGACAGAGACAGACAATGAGAGACAAACAGGTAGAGACAGACAGGTTAGAGACAGACAGGTAGAGACAGACAGGTTAGAGACAGACAATGAGAGACAGACAGGTTAGAGACAGACAGGTTAGAGACAGACAGGTAGAGACAGACAGGTTAGAGACAGACAATGAGAGACAAACAGGTAGAGACAGACAGGTTAGAGACAGACAGGTAGAGACAGACAGACAGAGACAGACAGGTTAGAGACAGACAGGTAGAGACAGACAGGTTAGAGACAGACAATGAGAGACAGACAGGTTAGAGACAGACAGGTTAGAGACAGACAGGTAGAGACAGACAGACAGAGACAGACAGGTTAGAGACAGACAGGTAGAGACAGACAGGTTAGAGACAGACAGGTAGAGACAGACAGACAGAGACAGACAGGTTAGAGACAGACAGGTAGAGACAGACAGGTTAGAGACAGACAATGAGAGACAGACAGGTTAGAGACAGACAGGTATAGTCCTCTCACCGGGGTATCCCTTGATGAAGCTGCGGTACAGGTCTCCCAGCTGATCTCCACTGATGTGTCTGGCCGGGTCGTCGGGCGACTTGAAGTCCAGGTCGTACTTTCCGCTGCGGAAGAACTCGGAGGCGGCCACGTCCATCCCGATGATGATCTTGTCGGGGTAACCGGCCTTCTCGATGGCCGTCTTCAGGAGCTCCAGAGCTGCAGGGAGAGGTCAGGGTCAAAGGTCATGACACACACACACTGAACCTGGGTCACATGGGAAGGCCTTCACTTGAGGATGAACACAGAGTGAGGCCTAACGATCATGCTAACATGATGCTAACGACCCTAACATAATGCTAACGATAACGCTAACGATGACGCTAACATGATGCTAACGATGAGGCTAACATGATGCTAACGATGAGGCTAACATGATGCTAACGATGACGCTAACATGACGCTAACGATGATGCTAACATGACGCTAACATGATGCTAACATGATGCTACCGATGACGCTAACATGACGCTAACATGATGCTAACGATGACGCTAACATGATGCTAATGATGACGCTAACATGATGCTAACAATGACGCAACCATGGCGCTAACATGATGCTAACATCACGCTAACATGACGCTAACATGATGCTAACAGCAGGAACACTCGGGGTAACACTCAGACAGACGGGTGTCTGTCTCACCCTCATTGTTCTCCAGGATGTTGGGGGCGAAGCCTCCCTCATCTCCCACGTTGGTGGCGTCCTTGCCGTACTTTGCTTTGATCACATTCTTCAGGTTGTGGTAGACCTGAGGACACACACACACACACACACACATGTCACAGAGCAGTGAGACAGGTTTCCAGCAGCAGAACACATCGTTTGTCTGAATGATCTGTGCAGCACCTCGGCGCCGATCCTCATGGCTTCGTGGAAGTTTGCGGCTCCGACAGGAAGAATCATGAACTCCTGCATGGCCAGCTTGTTTCCAGCATGGCTGCCTCCGTTGATCACGTTAAACGCCTGCAGAGGAACGCGTGAGCATCAAGAGTTATTGACTTCAACTCGCCACTCTTTTTACCATTTAGCAAGCTAACTATGCTAACTATGCCAACTATGCTAACCATGCTAACCTGCATCAACACCTTAACAAACCTAATCAGCTTTCAGCCAATCAGGCTCCTCGATCGATCAGTTGTCAATGTTTATAATCTCCTTCTAGATAAAAGTTATTGTGTACTTTAAGTTCTCAGATCTGAAACAAAGCCCCTCCCATCTACCGAAACCCCGCCCACTCACAGGAACAGGAAGTATGACTTCTTTGTGTCCAGCGAGGTCGGCGATGTGGCGGTAAAGAGGAACGCCTTTCTCCGCTGCTCCAGCCTTACAGACGGCCAGAGACACTCCAAGGATAGCATTAGCACCAAACTGAGCTAAAAGAGAGAGACTGACAAGTCAGAGAGAGCGAGAGAGAG
>NC_083634.1:20783692-20786192 GCF_963584025.1 Labrus mixtus | reverse complement strand
TGTTAGCATCTGTTCACATCCTACTCGTGTTTATCAAACACAGAGCCTGGCTGAAGGGCACGTGGGCAGCTCATGCTTGGGAGAAGGCTCGGTGTAGTTTCAGCGCTGACTGTCCCCATGAATTCCATCCAACTGGTTTGTCTGGTTTTCACTGTGTGTTGTTAAAGTGTGTGTTTGCTGACTCACACAGGGACATGCAAACACAGGAACACCAGTGTGCTCATAACTGAGTCCTCCTGGAAGTCGTCTTTTTAAAGAGATTATTCATCATAAAACAGCTGGAAGCTCCCAGAACTCACCGTGTCTTTGTTTTCTGGGAGACAAACCGAAACATTTAAAGAGGTCACAAACCTTTTGGAGAACGACCTATCAGTAGTGACATCTCCATGGTTACAGCTGTAAACAGTTTGAAGTGTGTCTTAGGGCGTTTTCACATTAGGCCGGTCTGCTTTCTTTAATAACGCTCTGACTCGTAGCACGCTTGCGTATGTACACAGTCCGAGGTGGCTACATTTGTTTGTGTCACATGTGGACAACCTCCATCCTGCTAACTGTGGATGTTTTTGTTGTTTCTGAGACGCCAACGACGACCCTCTTCCTACCTCCACATCTGCCTGAGAGCTCAGAAGACGAAATGGACATGGGCGGTTTTTGAAGTGACAATAGCGGTTAAGAGTTACGTCATACAGCGGCCCACTTCCTCGTTGGAGCACGGATTGAGCTCGAGTACAAATGAAGACCACCTCTTCAGGCGGACTCTGTGCACGAGTACGCTTTTGGGTTCACAGGGATCAGATAACTTTTTCATGACTTTGGGAAATAACACACTTATTATACTCAGTCATTGTTATCATTAATATTATAGTGTAATCCTAAATCCAGAAGTTTAAACTTAAATTTAATGCAAATAAAACTCTATGATATTGATACCTGTTTGATAACATGACAACAAAACTACAAGTCCTTTACACCCAATACAAAGTCTTTTGTTTGAGACGTGAGGAGACGAGGAGACACAGTTCATGTTGTGTCAGCTGGATGAGTTCAACCAACGCTAACCCAAAAGAAATTATCCAATATTGGTTTTCTATGACTTCTATTTTGTTGCCATGGTACCGAAACAGGTATTGATATTTATTTAATTTATATTAGGATCATGGGGAAGTTTACTTATCGGGTATTGTAAATATTTTGAATAACTTTAGAGACTACAGAGACACCAAGAAACTACAGACTGACTTTAAAGACTACAGAGATACCAAAAACTACAAACTGACTTTAAAGAATACAGAGACACCAAGAAACTACAAACTGACTTTAAAGACTACAGAGACACCAAAAACTACAAACTGACTTTAAAGACTACAGAGACACCAAAAACTACAAACTGACTTTGAAGACTACAGAGACACCAAGAAACTACAAACTGACTTTAAAGACTACAAAGAGACACCAAGAAACTACAAACTGACTTTAAAGACTACAGAGACACCAAGAAACTACAAACTGACTTTAAAGACTACAGAGACACCAAGAAACTACAAACTGACTTTAAAGACTACAGAGACACCAAGAAACTACAAACTGACTTTAAAGACTACAGAGACACCAAGAAACTACAAACTGACTTTAAAGACTACAGAGACACCAAGAAACTACAAACTGACTTTAAAGACTACAGAGACACCAAGAAACTACAAACTGACTTTAAAGAATACAGAGACACCAAGAAACTACAAACTGACTTTAAAGAATACAGAGACACCAAGAAACTACAGACAGACTTTAAAGACTACAGAGACACCAAGAAACTACAGACAGACTTTAAAGACTACAGAGATACCAAAAACTACAAACTGACTTTGAAGACTACAGAGACACCAAGAAACTACAAACTGACTTTGAAGACTACAGAGACAACAAGAAACTACAAACTGACTTTGAAGACTACAGAGACAACAAGAAACTACAAACTGACTTTAAAGAATACAGAGACAACAAGAAACTACAAACTGACTTTAAAGAATACAGAGACAACAAGAAACTACAAACTGACTTTAAAGACTACAGAGACACCAAGAAACTACAAACTGACTTTAAAGACTACAGAGACAACAAGAAACTACAGACAGACTTTAAAGACTACAGAGACACCAAGAAACTACAGACAGACTTTAAAGACTACAGAGATACCAAAAACTACAAACTGACTTTAAAGACTACAGAGACAACAAGAAACTACAAACTGACTTTAAAGACTACAGAGACAACAAGAAACTACAAACTGACTTTAAAGACTACAGAGACAACAAGAAACTACAAACTGACTTTAAAGAATACAGAGACAACAAGAAACTACAAACTGACTTTAAAGACTACAGAGACACCAAGAAACTACAAACTGACTTTAAAGACTACAGAGACAACAAGAAACTACAGACAGACTTTAAAGACTACAGAGACACCAAGAAACTACAGACAGACTTTAAAGACTACAGAG
>NC_083634.1:20748692-20766192 GCF_963584025.1 Labrus mixtus | reverse complement strand
CTGGTTTGAGGTACTCGGTCTAGATGAAGGGTTAAAGTGTAAGGTCTGGTTTGAGGTACCCGGTCTAGATTAAGGGTTAAAGTGTAAGGTCTGGTTTGAGGTACCCGGTCTAGATGAAGGGTTAAAGTGTAGGGTCTGGTTTGAGGTACTCGGTCTAGATGAAGGGTTAAAGTGTAGGGTCTGGTTTGAGGTACCCGGTCTAGATGAAGGGTTAAAGTGTAACGTCTGATTTTAGGTACCCGGTCTAGATGAAGGGTTAAAGTATAAGGTCTGGTTTTAGGTACCCGGTCTAGATGAAGGGTTAAAGTGTAAGGTCTGGTTTGAGGTACCCGGTCTAGATTAAGGGTTAAAGTGTAAGGTCTGGTTTGAGGTACCCGGTCTAGATGAAGGGTTAAAGTGTAGGGTCTGGTTTGAGGTACCCGGTCTAGATGAAGGGTTAAAGTGTAAGGTCTGGTTTGAGGTACCCGGTCTAGATGAAGGGTTAAAGTGTAGGGTCTGGTTTGAGGTACTCGGTCTAGATGAAGGGTTAAAGTGTAGGGTCTGGTTTGAGGTACCCGGTCTAGATGAAGGGTTAAAGTGTAGGGTCTGGTTTGAGGTACTCGGTCTAGATGAAGGGTTAAAGTATAAGGTCTGGTTTTAGGTACCCGGTCTAGATGAAGGGTTAAAGTGTAAGGTCTGGTTTGAGGTACCCGGTCTAGATTAAGGGTTAAAGTGTAAGGTCTGGTTTGAGGTACCCGGTCTAGATGAAGGGTTAAAGTGTAGGGTCTGGTTTGAGGTACCCGGTCTAGATGAAGGGTTAAAGTGTAAGGTCTGGTTTGAGGTACCCGGTCTAGATGAAGGGTTAAAGTGTAGGGTCTGGTTTGAGGTACTCGGTCTAGATGAAGGGTTAAAGTGTAGGGTCTGGTTTGAGGTACCCGGTCTAGATGAAGGGTTAAAGTGTAAGGTCTGGTTTGAGGTACCCGGTCTAGATGAAGGGTTAAAGTGTAGGGTCTGGTTTGAGGTACCCGGTCTAGATTAAGGGTTAAAGTGTAGGGTCTGGTTTGAGGTACTCGGTCTAGATGAAGGGTTAAAGTGTAAGGTCTGGTTTGAGGTACCCGGTCTAGATTAAGGGTTAAAGTGTAAGGTCTGGTTTGAGGTACCCGGTCTAGATGAAGGGTTAAAGTGTAGGGTCTGGTTTGAGGTACTCGGTCTAGATGAAGGGTTAAAGTGTAGGGTCTGGTTTGAGGTACCCGGTCTAGATGAAGGGTTAAAGTGTAACGTCTGATTTTAGGTACCCGGTCTAGATGAAGGGTTAAAGTATAAGGTCTGGTTTTAGGTACCCGGTCTAGATGAAGGGTTAAAGTGTAAGGTCTGGTTTGAGGTACCCGGTCTAGATTAAGGGTTAAAGTGTAAGGTCTGGTTTGAGGTACCCGGTCTAGATGAAGGGTTAAAGTGTAGGGTCTGGTTTGAGGTACCCGGTCTAGATGAAGGGTTAAAGTGTAAGGTCTGGTTTGAGGTACCCGGTCTAGATGAAGGGTTAAAGTGTAGGGTCTGGTTTGAGGTACTCGGTCTAGATGAAGGGTTAAAGTGTAGGGTCTGGTTTGAGGTACCCGGTCTAGATGAAGGGTTAAAGTGTAAGGTCTGGTTTGAGGTACCCGGTCTAGATGAAGGGTTAAAGTGTAGGGTCTGGTTTGAGGTACCCGGTCTAGATTAAGGGTTAAAGTGTAGGGTCTGGTTTGAGGTACTCGGTCTAGATGAAGGGTTAAAGTGTAAGGTCTGGTTTGAGGTACCCGGTCTAGATGAAGGGTTAAAGTGTAGGGTCTGGTTTGAGGTACCCGGTCTAGATTAAGGGTTAAAGTGTAGGGTCTGGTTTGAGGTACTCGGTCTAGATGAAGGGTTAAAGTGTAAGGTCTGGTTTGAGGTACCCGGTCTAGATTAAGGGTTAAAGTGTAAGGTCTGGTTTGAGGTACCCGGTCTAGATGAAGGGTTAAAGTGTAGGGTCTGGTTTGAGGTACTCGGTCTAGATGAAGGGTTAAAGTGTAGGGTCTGGTTTGAGGTACCCGGTCTAGATGAAGGGTTAAAGTGTAACGTCTGATTTTAGGTACCCGGTCTAGATGAAGGGTTAAAGTATAAGGTCTGGTTTGAGGTACCCGGTCTAGATGAAGGGTTAAAGTATAAGGTCTGGTTTTAGGTACCCGGTCTAGATTAAGGTTTAAAGTGTAAGGTCTGGTTTTAGGTACCCGGTCTAGATGAAGAGTTAAAGTATAAGGTCTGGTTTAAGGTACCCGGTCTAGATGAAGGGTTAAAGTGTAGGGTCTGGTTTGAGGTACCCGGTGTAGATTAAGGGTTGAAGTGTAAGGTCTGGTTTGAGGTACCCGGTCTAGATGAAGGGTTAAAGTGTAAGGTCTGGTTTTAGGTACCCGGTCTAGATTAAGGGTTAAAGTGTAGGGTCTGGTTTTAGGTACCCGGTCTAGATTAAGGGTTAAAGTGTAAGGTCTGGTTTTAGGTACCCGGTCTAGATGAAGAGTTAAAGTGTAGGGTCTGGTTTGAGGTACCCGGTCTAGATTAAGGGTTGAAGTGTAAGGTCTGGTTTTAGGTACCCGGTCTAGATGAAGGGTTAAAGTGTAAGGTCTGGTTTTAGGTACCCGGTCTAGATGAAGGGTTAAAGTGTAGGGTCTGGTTTGAGGTACCCGGTCTAGATGAAGGGTTAAAGTGTAGGGTCTGGTTTTAGGTACCCGGTCTAGATTAAGGGTTAAAGTATATGGTCTGGTTTTAGGTACCCGGTCTGGATGAAGGGTTAAAGTGTAAGGTCTGGTTTTAGGTACCCGGTTTAGATTAAGGGTTAAAGTGTAAGGTCTGGTTTGAGGTACCCGGTGTAGATTAAGGGTTAAAGTGTAAGGTCTGGTTTGAGGTACCCGGTCTAGATTAAGGGTTAAAGTATATGGTCTGGTTTTAGGTACCCGGTGTAGATTAAGGGTTAAAGTGTAAGGTCTGGTTTGAGGTACCCGGTCTAGATTAAGGGTTAAAGTGTAAGGTCTGGTTTGAGGTACCCGGTGTAGATTAAGGGTTAAAGTGTAAGGTCTGGTTTTAGGTACTCTGTCTAGATGAAGGGTTAAAGTGTAAGGTCTGGTTTGAGGTACCTGGTCTAGATGAAGAGTTAAAGTATAAGGTCTGGTTTGAGGTACCCGGTCTAGATGAAGAGTTAAAGTGTAAGGTCTGGTTTGAGGTACCCGGTCTAGATGAAGGGTTAAAGTGTAGGGTCTGGTTTGAGGTACTCGGTCTAGATGAAGAGTTAAAGTGTAAGGTCTGGTTTGAGGTACCCGGTCTAGATGAAGAGTTAAAGTGTAAGGTCTGGTTTGAGGTACTCGGTCTAGATGAAGGGTTAAAGTGTAAGGTCTGGTTTGAGGTACCCGGTCTAGATGAAGGGTTAAAGTGTAAGGTCTGGTTTTAGGTACCCGGTCTAGATTAAGGGTTAAAGTGTAGGGTCTGGTTTTAGGTACCCGGTCTAGATTAAGGGTTAAAGTGTAAGGTCTGGTTTTAGGTACCCGGTCTAGATGAAGAGTTAAAGTGTAGGGTCTGGTTTGAGGTACCCGGTCTAGATTAAGGGTTGAAGTGTAAGGTCTGGTTTTAGGTACCCGGTCTAGATGAAGGGTTAAAGTGTAAGGTCTGGTTTTAGGTACCCGGTCTAGATGAAGGGTTAAAGTGTAGGGTCTGGTTTGAGGTACCCGGTCTAGATGAAGGGTTAAAGTGTAGGGTCTGGTTTTAGGTACCCGGTCTAGATTAAGGGTTAAAGTATATGGTCTGGTTTTAGGTACCCGGTCTGGATGAAGGGTTAAAGTGTAAGGTCTGGTTTTAGGTACCCGGTTTAGATTAAGGGTTAAAGTGTAAGGTCTGGTTTGAGGTACCCGGTGTAGATTAAGGGTTAAAGTGTAAGGTCTGGTTTGAGGTACCCGGTCTAGATTAAGGGTTAAAGTATATGGTCTGGTTTTAGGTACCCGGTGTAGATTAAGGGTTAAAGTGTAAGGTCTGGTTTGAGGTACCCGGTCTAGATTAAGGGTTAAAGTGTAAGGTCTGGTTTGAGGTACCCGGTGTAGATTAAGGGTTAAAGTGTAAGGTCTGGTTTTAGGTACTCTGTCTAGATGAAGGGTTAAAGTGTAAGGTCTGGTTTGAGGTACCTGGTCTAGATGAAGAGTTAAAGTATAAGGTCTGGTTTGAGGTACCCGGTCTAGATGAAGAGTTAAAGTGTAAGGTCTGGTTTGAGGTACCCGGTCTAGATGAAGGGTTAAAGTGTAGGGTCTGGTTTGAGGTACTCGGTCTAGATGAAGAGTTAAAGTGTAAGGTCTGGTTTGAGGTACCCGGTCTAGATGAAGAGTTAAAGTGTAAGGTCTGGTTTGAGGTACTCGGTCTAGATGAAGGGTTAAAGTGTAAGGTCTGGTTAGAGGTACCCGGTCTAGATTAAGGGTTAAAGTATATGGTCTGGTTTTAGGTACCCGGTGTAGATTAAGGGTTAAAGTGTAAGGTCTGGTTTGAGGTACCCGGTCTAGATTAAGGGTTAAAGTGTAAGGTCTGGTTTGAGGTACCCGGTGTAGATTAAGGGTTAAAGTGTAAGGTCTGGTTTTAGGTACTCGGTCTAGATGAAGAGTTAAAGTATAAGGTCTGGTTTGAGGTACCCGGTCTAGATGAAGAGTTAAAGTGTAAGGTCTGGTTTGAGGTACCCGGTCTAGATGAAGGGTTAAAGTGTAGGGTCTGGTTTGAGGTACTCGGTCTAGATGAAGAGTTAAAGTGTAAGGTCTGGTTTGAGGTACCCGGTCTAGATGAAGAGTTAAAGTGTAAGGTCTGGTTTGAGGTACTCGGTCTAGATGAAGGGTTAAAGTGTAAGGTCTGGTTAGAGGTACCCGGTCTAGATTAAGGGTTAAAGTGTAAGGTCTGGTTTGAGGTACTCGGTCTAGATGAAGGGTTAAAGTGTAAGGTCTGGTTTGAGGTACCCGGTCTAGATTAAGGGTTAAAGTGTAAGGTCTGGTTTGAGGTACTCGGTCTAGATGAAGAGTTAAAGTGTAAGGTCTGGTTTGAGGTACCCGGTCTAGATTAAGGGTTGAAGTGTAAGGTCTGGTTTGAGGTACTCGGTCTAGATTAAGGGTTAAAGTGTAAGGTCTGGTTTGAGGTACTCGGTCTAGATTAAGGGTTAAAGTGTAAGGTCTGGTTTGAGGTACCCGGTGTAGATTAAGGGTTAAAGTGTAAGGTCTGGTTTGAGGTACCCGGTGTAGATTAAGGGTTGAAGTGTAAGGTCTGGTTTGAGGTACTCGGTCTAGATTAAGGGTTAAAGTGTAAGGTCTGGTTTGAGGTACTCGGTCTAGATTAAGGGTTAAAGTGTAAGGTCTGGTTTGAGGTACCCGGTGTAGATTAAGGGTTAAAGTGTAAGGTCTGGTTTGAGGTACCCGGTGTAGATGCCGCCCACCCCCTCGTTCTTCAGGATGGAGAACAGAGCGTGGAAGCTGGTTTTGTATTCTCGCGCCTTCGTGCCCTGACCACTCAGCTGCATCCGGTTCTTCACCAGGTCCAGAGGCTGCACGAAGACCGTCGCCCCCATCCTGGAGACACAGACAGGACCAGAGAGACCGGATCAGAGAGACCGGACCAGAGAGACCGGATCAGAGAGACAGGATCAGAGAGACAGGATGAGAGAGACAGACAGGACCATAGAGACAGAGAGACAGGATCAGAGAGACCGGACCAGAGAGACCGGACCAGAGACAGGATCAGAGAGACCGGATCAGAGACACCGGATCAGAGAGACCGGACCAGAGAGACAGGACCAGAGAGACAGGATCAGAGAGACCGGATCAGAGACAGGATGAGAGAGACAGACAGGACCATAGAGACAGGATGAGAGAGACAGGATCAGAGACAGAGGATCAGAGAGACAGGATCAGAGAGACCGGATCAGAGAGACCGGACCAGAGAGACAGACAGGTACTTGTCACACACCGTGTCTGATTCCAAACCTAACCTGGAATTTGTTAATTTTTATCTCCAGCAGATAATTGCAGTCACCTGAGCTCAGCAGGTTACCGTGGCGATAACAGACTGTAACCTGAAGCGAGAGGGACGGCTCGTACTCTGATGCATCACTCCACACGCAGAGAGGTCAGAGGTCAGTCTGATGGAGCAACAAAAGTGACTGAAGTCTGATTATTATGTTTATATTTAATTAGAGCAGCGGGAGATTTTGATTGGTCGTTGAATTTAAAGGACCGATCAGCTGACTCGCTCGTCTGAGTGTCTTCATTGATCATCTTTTAAAGGAGTAGGCAGTTTGTAAAGTCAACGTTCAAACCCCAGACATTTGAAGGACCGGCACCTTGCACACAGACAGACAGACAGACAGACAGACAGACAGACAGACAGACAGACAGACAGACAGACAGACAGACAGACAGACAGACAGACAGACAGACAGACACACACACACACACACACACACACACACACACACACACACACACACACACACACACACACACACACACACACACACACACACACACACACACACACACACACACACACACACACACACACACACACACACACACACACACACACACACACACACACACACACACACACACACACACACACACACACACACACACACACACACACACACACACACACACACACACACACACACACACACACACACACACACACACACACACACACACACACACACACACACACACACACACACACACACACACACACACACACACACACACGTTTGACATTTAAAGGACACTCAGATCAGTTCACTCTTTTTACAGCCTGCACGAGGTCAAAGTAAGGCAGGACTCCTCTCCCACAATGCATTGCTGCACAGCTGGAGGAGGAAACGAAGAGAGCGTGCGTTTGTTTCTGGTTTAATCAGAACATCTGGATCGTCCTGCAGCGTGTTGGTGCTGGTTTTAAACCCTGCGTTCATGTTTTCATGTTTCCTGTCTGACTGCTCGCTCTTCTGATTGGTCCTCATTATTTATTAATAAACAACAATAACTTCTTCTTGTTTTTAAACTTAAACTAGAGTTCTGTTGGTCTCTGCTTTAGTCTGACCTCTTGTTACATGTGGTCCTGTTTCTCTCCCTCCTCCCTCTCTGAAGGGGGAGGGGGGGGGTCTAGGGGAGTCAGGTGGGAGGACCTGAGGCCTCGTCCACATGTAGGCGGGCATTTTTGAAAACTTGTTTTTTCTCTCTGCATGTTGACCTTTCGTACTCGGGCAGCGTTTCAGCTCACTGAAATCTCTCATTTAGTAAAAACTTCACATCTGTGTGTCGTCTGGTTTGTTTAAGAACTTGTCAAGCAGGCCGTAACCCCTGACGACGAGTCCAGGTCCTAACAGGTCACTTTAAATCCTCGCAGTCTCTCCACAGAGCAAGCGGGATGAACACGTCCGAAACGTGTTGGACTCTGAGCGTTCACGCAGAGATGTGCAGATGTTTTTTTAAGATTCATCTCAGGTCAGAGGTCACACACCATCCCCACGTGGAGGAAGGAGGGCTGTCACGATACCAGAACTACTAACTCTGACACGGTTTTAAAATCAAATCAAACGATACCTGTTTGTTACCACGGCAACAAAAATAGAAGTCCGAGACACACGATGCTGGATCATTTCTCGTTGTGTTTAATTAGGTAAAGTCCTGCACAGCGTCTAAATTGGACTAATCTGCTGCACGTCTTATGAAAAAGATGAAGACGTATCGACACTTTCGACAGCCTCAGGAGGTGCCGAGAACGCAGCAGAGTGCAAGAAGACGAAGACGAAAAAACTCTGATTATATATCTTGAAGATAAAGTTGTATTATTTTAAACTACTTAAAAAACAGAATCGTATGTGTTCATAAGGTCAAATTGATATTTCCGAGGAGCTCTTGAAGGCAGCACGAGTCAAACCCACCAGCTTTAGTTGTCAGGGGGAGACAGACTTTGACACAACACCAGTGTCATGATTTAACTGGTCTTCGGCTTTAAATGAGCCTGGTTCACCTTCAAAATAACGTCGTCACATTAGAAACGTAGTTTGAATGAACTCATGGATCCGTTTCCTCGAGGAACGAACGACGTCGTGTGATTTTTAACGTTGTTGCCGGAATGTCAGCAGTTCGTTCAACACCCAGTTACACTGTGACACCGGTGTTTCGGATTAACTTGTGGCCGTGTTAAGTGGTGACATCCAACAGAAAGCAGAATATCTGATGAGTGTATTTAAGGAGCATCAGCGAGGACATCATGTGTCCAAACGCTGCGACGACAACAGCTGAAAGTCACCAGATAACACGGTCACTTTTTAAACTGCAACACCGGCCCTACGCTGGCTACCATCAATGACAGCATGAGCGGCTAACAGGTAGCTGACAGGTAGCTGACAGTGCAGCCTGATCAGAAAGATACATTCACTGGATATTGTCTGAAACAAGACAACAACCAGTTACCGACAGTACATTGAAAACATCCTCCAGCCTGTTAGCTCCTCTGTTAGCTCTTCTGTTAGCAGACCCTGACCGCTGACATTAGCATGTTAGCATAGTAGCTAGCAGCAGAACCTACCCGGCCAAGCCCCCGAACAGGAACTTGATGGCCTTCGGAGATGTCTTGGGCTTTCCCTCCGCCATGTTTCTCCTGGTCGGTCAGTACCCACACAGTCCCCGGTCGGTTCACCTGCTCTCTGACCGGTACAGAAGCTGCAGCAGCCGGGGCAAGGTGACTCTCTGGAGCGGGCGCGTCTGCAGTCACGAAGCCCAGCGGACCAATCAGGATGCGAGGACGGAGGGCACGAACATCGACGTACGGCGCCTTTAAGTTCCTTTTAAAAAGCTCGTTAATCTGAGTACTATATCGGTTTAGGGTTAAAAAATTAAAAACCGGTACAGACAGGGGACATATTATGAAGAATCCTCTTCTTCAGTGTTTCTGAACATATATCTGTGTAACCTGAGAGTCTACTGACCCACAACATGTGAAATAAACCATCCAGTCCTTTGTTTGTGGTCTGCATAAGTCTTACAACACAGAGAAAAATGCTCTGTTTCTAATGTGCTCTCCTTGTGATGTCACAGTGGGATTCCTCTTCCCTGGTATCTCCACCCATGGACTCCACCCCCAGCCTAGAACAAAACTTTACCGCTGTTTCACCATTTTTATTCTCTCAACAGAGGAGTGATGTCTACGGGGAAAACTCAGGGGGGGCGGGGTCATTACATTTAAAGAGACACACACCAAAACGGAGCGTTCTGAGAGAGCTGGTTTATACAGGGTCACAAACCTCCTCTGGTGCTTGATTCATGTTATATTTTGAACAAAGCACAGATGTTTCATTTAGACCACAGACTGTTTGAAAAGGTGGAGGAGGGGACTGTTTGAAAAGGTGGAGGAGGGGACAGTTTGAAAAGGTGGAGGAGGGGACGGTTTGAAAAGGTGGAGGAGGGGACGGTTTGAAAAGGTGGAGGAGGGGACTGTTTGAAAAGGTGGAGGAGGGGGACTGTTTGAAAAGGTGGAGGAGAGGACTGTTTGAAAAGGTGGAGGAGGGGACTGTTTGAAAAGGTGGAGGAGGGGACTGTTTGAAAAGGTGGAGGAGGGGGATCATATGTACTCTTTAACTTTATACTACTTAAAGGACAGACAGTTTTTCATAAATACTTCCGGAAGAGGACATACATCCGTACATTTTATTTTAATTTCTTAAAACGAGTACAATTTGCTTCAGATCTCTAATATTATTATAATAGAAAAGTGTAACCTCAACACAGCCTCAAGTGTTTGTTATATCACAAAATATATAATTGACAAATATACACATAACTTATATTCTCCCTCTCAAGAAGAATCTTCAGTGACCAATAAAATGTACAAACACTTGTAAAACACTTGTATTTTGTGACAGTTACAGAGAGTTTCCTCTTTAGATGTTTTTATTTATTTACTATAACTCAATTGTCTTCATAATTCCAATAGCACCTGAAAGCAACATCACCTCAGCCCAAACAGAATACAAAACATTCCGGTAATTATTCAACAATAGCATGAAACGGAGGTTAATAATATGGAACCCCTGAAGTCCATTAAAAAAAAAAGTATTTTACGTTGTACGCACAAAGTAACATCTTGTTTACAAACATTGTTCAGGAGCAGAATCTAAAGTTAGAAGGAGGACATACTGGCTGCTGCGTTGTTGTCAGAGAAGCCAGCACTTCAACATGTTTCCTTAATGATCAGATAGTAAGATACCTTTATCATCTCACTCTCTACACATCTCACTGATAATCTATAAGGTGAAGTAAGCAGAGAAACACTGATAAGGGACTGACGTCCAATAGAATTCCGCACTTTTATCCCTCCTCTTCGGCTATTGGCTGACAGCTACAGAGGGGGCGGGTTCTGTCAAAGCAAAAGCTCTTAGCAGGAAGTAAAGGCTGTTTGCGGTGAGTAGAGAAACGAAACAAACGATTTTACAATGTTAAAACTCCAGTTTGACTTTCAAACTTACAGTTTTCGGCTCCTTGAACATTCACAGTCTCCTCATTCGTGTGTTCCGCCATGTTTCAGTTATTTTAGCCTTTGTTTTTGTGGTTTTCTGATCGCTGTAACGGAGCTAGCTAACATTAGCTAGCTAGCTAGCAGCGTCATAACAGAACATTTTACACATTTGTTTAAAGTCTTTTATCAGGTTGTACGTTAATTAAACGTGTCTCAAAACAATAAATCAACAATACATAATTAAAAAGAGGTCGATGTGTTTACAGATGTGTTTACAATGTTTACAGTGTTTACAGATGTGTTTACAATGTTAACAATGTTTACAGTGTTTACAGATGTGTTTACAATGTTTACAATGTTTACAGATGTGTTTACAGATGTGTTTACAGTGTTTACAATGTTTACATTGTTTACAGATGTGTTTACAGTGTTTACAGATGTGTTTACAGATGTGTTTACAGTGTTTACAATGTTTACAGTGTTTACAGATGTGTTTACAGTGTTTACAGATGTGTTTACAATGTTTACAGTGTTTACAGATGTGTTTACAATGTTAACAATGTTTACAGTGTTTACAGATGTGTTTACAATGTTTACAATGTTTACAGATGTGTTTACAGATGTGTTTACAGTGTTTACAATGTTTACATTGTTTACAGATGTGTTTACAGTGTTTACAGATGTGTTTACAGATGTGTTTACAGTGTTTACAATGTTTACAGTGTTTACAGATGTGTTTACAGTGTTTACAGATGTGTTTACAATGTTAACAATGTTTACAGTGTTTACAGATGTGTTTACAGTGTTTACAATGTTTACAGTGTTTACAGATGTGTTTACAATGTTTACAATGTTTACAGTGTTTACAGATGTGTTTACAGATGTGTTTACAGTGTTTACAGATGTGTTTACAGATGTGTTTACAGATGTGTTTACAATGTTAACAATGTTTACAGTGTTTACAGATGTGTTTACAGTGTTTACAATGTTTACAGTGTTTACAGATGTGTTTACAATGTTTACAGATGTGTTTACAGATGTGTTTACAATGTTTACAGATGTGTTTACAGTGTTTACAATGTTTACAGTGTTTACAGATGTGTTTACAGTGTTTACAATGTTTACAGTGTTTACAGATGTGTTTACAGATGTGTTTACAATGTTAACAATGTTTACAGTGTTTACAGATGTGTTTACAGTGTTTACAATGTTTACAGTGTTTACAGATGTGTTTACAATGTTTACAGTGTTTACAGATGTGTTTACAGATGTGTTTACAATGTTTACAGATGTGTTTACAGTGTTTACAGATGTGTTTACAGTGTTTACAATGTTTACAGTGTTTACAGATGTGTTTACAGATGTGTTTACAATGTTTACAGATGTGTTTACAGTGTTTACAGATGTGTTTACAGATGTGTTTACAGATGTGTTTACAATGTTTACAGTGTTTACAGATGTGTTTACAGATGTGTTTACAATGTTTACAGTGTTTACAGATGTGTTTACAGATGTGTTTACAGATGTGTTTACAGATGTGTTTACAGATGTGTTTACAGTGTGAGGGAGATTGCCTGTAATTTCTGTTGTGGTGCCTCGTACGTCTTTATTTGTTGTTGTGTTATTGAAACCACCTGAAGAAGAGGGTGTACTCTTAACTTGACCCCAAATGTTTCTTTAAAGTGTCCAGCAGATGATAAACAGCTATGTTAGACCACTCCTCTTTCTGCACACTGACACTAATCTTCTGATGTTTGACTTAGAGGAGCCATTGATCATTATGAAACCAACATTAACCACAGAAGAGGAGCAGATTTAATCATTTAACCATCCAACAGACTTTAGGCTGACACGACTCCACAGCTAACTGTTGCTGTTGGGTAGGCCTGATATGTGATGTGCGATAACATTGTGTGTGTGTGTGTGTGTGTACCCTAAAGACTGTAATATAAGTGTGTTTACCCACCTTTACTGATCGGTATTTTTCTTCCTCATCCTGCAGCAGGTGGCGATGCTGTGACATCACGCTGCCACGGCGTCCAATGACAGCTCTCGGATCATGGCTGCGTGTGGGACACCACACAGGACGGACCAATGAGGAGGAAGAACAGCCATGACAGCCAGGGAGTGGGTGGGATGGCGGAGCAGGGAGCGAGGAGAGGGGACAGAGGGCAGGCAGGGGTGAGACAGGCAGAGAGGGGGGAGACAGGAGGCGAGACAGGTGCAGTGTCCCCGCTGCCTGTCTTCCTGTTTCCCTCTGAGCTTCTATTCCACGCCGCAGAGACGAGCTCCCACCGCCGCGTGTTAACCCTTTACAACCCCTACAGCTTCAGCCTGAGCTTCAAGAGTCAGTACCTGTCTGTCTGTCTGTCTGTCTGTCTGTCTGTCTCACCTGTCTGTCTCACCTGTCTGTCTGTCTGTGTGTGTGTGTGTCTGTCTGTCTGTCTGTCTACCTGTCTGTCTGCCTGTCTGTCTGTCTGTGTGTGTGTGTGTCTGTCTGTCTACCTGTCTGTCTGTGTGTGTGTCTGTCTGTCTGTCTGTGTCTATCTGTCTGTCTGCCTGTCTGTCTGCCTGTCTGTCTGTCTATCTGTCTGCCTGCCTGTCTGTCTGTCTATCTGTCTGCCTGTCTGTCTGCCTGTCTGTCTGCCTGCCTGTCTATCTGTCTGCCTGCCTGTCTGTCTGTCTGTCTCACCTGTCTGTCTGTGTGTGTGTGTGTGTGTGTGTGTGTGTGTGTGTCTGTCTGTCTGTCTACCTGTCTGTCTGCCTGTCTGTCTGTCTGTCTGTGTGTGTGTGTCTGTCTGTCTACCTGTCTGTCTGTGTGTGTGTCTGTCTGCCTGTCTGTCTGCCTGCCTGCCTGCCTGCCTGCCTGTCTGTCTGTCTGTCTGTCTGCCTGCCTGTCTGTCTGCCTGTCTGTCTGTCTGCCTGTCTGCCTGCCTGTCTGTCTGCCTGTCTGTCTGCCTGCCTGTCTGCCTGCCTGTCTGCCTGTCTGCCTGCCTGCCTGTCTGTCTGTCTGTCTATCTGTCTGTCTGCCTGCCTGTCTGTCTATCTGTCTGCCTGCCTGTCTGTCTGTCTGTCTGTCTGTCTGCCTGTCTGTCTGCCTGTCTGTCTGCCTGTCTGTCTGTCTGTCTGTCTGTCTTTTCTTTCAGTGTAAAAACTGAGAACAGACTGCCCCCTGCTGGATCTGTAAAAGATAACACTTTGTTTCTCCCTCTCTCCTCCTGCCTGTCTCTCTCTCTACCTGTCTCTCTCTACCTGTCTCTCTCTCTCTCAGTGTATTGTACAGCTCCGTCTCTGTACAGGGTGGTGGAGTCGGAGGGGAGTGTCAGATCTAAATCCTGTGTTGACCTGTGAGTACGCACTAAAAACACCACAGTGCACTTCTCAAACACACTTCCTGTGACATCACTTCCTCTTGCTGTTAGGGTGGTGCGTCACCTGGACGTGTCTCCCCGTCACTGGGGCCGCAGGGACCGGTTCCGTCTGGAGGTGAGGGGAGGCGGCCAGGTGGGCGGACGGGAGATCTGGGCGGAGCTGAGAGGAGGAGAGGAGGGCGGAGGAGGAGGAGGAGGAGGAGGAGGAGGAGGCGAGGACAAGAGGGGAGGAGGCGAGGACAAGAGGGGAGGAGGCCAGCAGAGGGCGCTGTCTCCACTGCTGGTACCAACAAGATCTCACCTGCAGCTGCCTACCTGCACAGGTAAGACGTCAGAGGGGAACAGAGGCACAGCCAAAAACTCTGGGACTTTTTTACTCATGAAAATTATTCTGTGTGTGTGTGTGTGTGTGTGTGTGTGTGTGTGTAGCCGTGCGCAGTGTGTCTCAGTGGGTGGTGTGTATGTCTTTGGCAGCGCTGTGCGTTGCCGTCTTAATGCTCCCCCTCCACACTGAGAGCAGCTCCGTGGTTCCACGCTGCCTCCATGTCTCCACCAATCAGAAGCTAGTCTGCGCCTACATACTGGGTAACACACACACACACACACACACACACACACACACACACACACACACACACACACACACACACACACACACACACACACTGTAACACCACCACCTCACTAAGTCAAATTTCTGGAGGGGTAGGATACAAGGAGGTAGAAGAGGAAACAAAGAAGCAGAGAAGGAAACAAGAAGGTAGAGAAGGATACAAGGAGGTAGGGGAGAATACAAGGAGATAGAGGAGGATTCAAGGAAGTGGAATAGGATACGAGGAGGATTCAAGGATGTGGAATAGGATACGAGGAGGTAGAGGAGGATTCAAGGATGTGGAATAGGATACGAGGAGGTAGAGGAGGATTCAAGGATGTGGAATAGGATACGAGGAGGTAGAGGAGGATTCAAGGATGTGGAATAGGATACGTGGAGGTAGAGGAGGAAGCTAGGATGCAAAGGAAGGACAATGAGGTAGAATCAAGGAGGTAAAGGGGAATCGGATAGAGGGAGGTCGTGGAGGACACAAAGAAGGAGTCGAGTCCGAGGACTCACCTGTTTGCTCTCCTTCTCTCCCTCAGGTCTCCTGACCATGGTGTTTCTACGGTAACCAGAGTTTGAGTGACAGCTGAGGCTCTGTTGATCTCTGAGCTCGACGTCGTCCAACAGAAACACAGACTGTCTTCATGACCACACACACACTCACACACACACTCACACTCACACACACACACACACACACTCACACACACTCATGAATGTAGTTGAAAAAGCAGGTGATAAAACTTTATTTAAAGTGGACACACACACTGTGGACACACTGAGGAGGTGTGTGTGTGTGTGTGTTGTTTATTTTTTGTTGTAGTTTTTAATCTGAATAAACGATACCCATAAAATAATGGTGGTTGATTTGTAAAGAGTGTGAACACGCCGGCGGCCTCTCTCAGTCTGAGTCCTTCTTCATAAAAACATCGGAGACACTTCAGGTGTTGTTTGAATTTCTTTATTAGCATTCTGGAGTCGTGTCGTTTACACCGGAGGAGCAGAAAGGGCGAAACAGTGAATGAGGAAAACTCTGTGAAAACCAGGTGACCGACCGCCCTGCCCCTGGTCGTCACGGTAACGGTCACCCGGTTTCATTCAGAGGGGCGGGTCATCAGTGAAGTCAACCTGGTGGTGAGGCGAGTTTTAAAGGGTTAATCTGTCGACTGTGAGACGAACGTGTTGAAATCAAATCCTGACACGTTGTCGTCTTATTTTGTGATTTCAGTTTGATGTAAAGTGTGTCCGTTATCATCAGCGTAGAAGATGTCATTTTAACCTTTAAAGGAAGAATGTGCGACTTTTTGATCCAGTAGATGTCGCCCTTGAGCACCAGCATGAAACCAAAACAAACTGCTGTTAGGCCACGCCTCCTCCATCCTGAAGCCTCCGCTCTCCTCCAGAGACACACCTCCAACCCCTCTCCACTCACATTCACATGATGGAGTTAAGAGCAAACATAGTCCTCGTCTGTGTCCTGCAGTGTTGTGTTAGCATGCTAATGTTAGCGCTCTTTAGTTAGCTTGTAGCTTCACATTGTTGTGTTAGCATGCTAATGTTAGCGCTCTTTAGTTAGCTTGTAGCTTCACATTGTTGTGTTAGCATGCTAATGTTAGCGCTCTTTAGTTAGCTCGTAGCTTCACATTGTTGTGTTAGCATGCTAATGTTAGCACTCTGTAGTTAGCTCGTAGCTTCACATTTCATGTAAACTGACACAGAATGAGCGTGATCTAAAAACTCTTACTAACATCCAAATAATCAGTGAGTATGTTCTTCTTCTCTCTAGTTCTTGACTAAAACAGCTTTTATACACAAGGGGAGGAGCCGGCCGTCCCGTCCATGTAAACACGGCTCTGACAACAACACAGCCAGCGGGACTCGAGCTTCTCCCTCATTGTAGACAGTCAGGACTCAGAGACACATTTACACAGGACAGACTTTATGATTTATTTATGAGGAACATTCTTCCTTTAATAGTTAATCTCTTTTGTTCTGTTCGACATCGAGCAGGAGGTCGCTTGCGATGTTTGACTTACAATGTTACATTTTAAACTCTTAAACAAAGAATGACGCGTGATGTGACCTCACAGGTTAACTGAGCTAAACAAGTCTTCTCTAAACGTCTACAGGAGCTACGTTCATAAAATATAGATTTATACTCTATGGTGAATATACTCGTAAATATACTGCAGTTCAGTCAGAGGATACAGGAGAGCCTCGGACAGTCGGACAGGCTGTTACCACGGCAACGACACACGGTTTTATCCTAGCCACGATCGCACGAAGTCAGGGGCGTGTCCAGTTCATCGTGCTTCAGCCCGGTGCACTGAGCCGAGTGTGAGTGCTTTAAATTATGACTTGAAGAGTCAAGCTAAGAAGATTTATATGTTGCCAAATTAGTCCGCCCCGCCCCCCCAGTCACAAAAGTCTGGACACGCCCCTGCATGAAGTCATCTAGGCTCTGAGCATGTTTATTCTGAAATAAAAACAGGATGAGTGCAGATTGTACGGAAGCCCAGATGTGCCCAAAAAAATGAGAAGAAATGAAAAGCTCAATGTTGTGATGTGGAGTCATTACCTTTAGACTCAATATGCAGAGCGTTTCATTTGTGTTTAACCCTTTAAAGAAGACCGGCCGGGTCTCACAGGTCAAAGAGGACTCGTACTTTGATATAAAATCACAAGTGCATAAAGTACGGAAGCCCATGATTGCCAAAATCAAATCAAACATAAGTGATGATTAAAGACTGCAGATGTCCAGCTGTTGCCGTGGTGACAGCTGCGGAACGAGGCCGAGCGTCTTCAGGTTATTATAAGAATAAATACTTCTGATATATTTCTGAGCGTGTGCAGGAGCTGGTCTCCACGACGACGACGACGTCTGAAGAATAAATACGATTATTGCTCCTCAGAGTTGGTCCTTCCAGTCGGCCATCTTGTTTTTCTCATTTCTCTGAGGGTTTGATTGTTCAACTTTTTTTTTTTCCTTCCTTCCTTCCTTCCTTCTTTTCTCCTCCTCAGC
>NC_083634.1:20741192-20743692 GCF_963584025.1 Labrus mixtus | reverse complement strand
TGTAGTGTGTGTAGTGTCTGTAGTGTGTGTAGTGTGTGTATGTAGTGTGTAGTGTCTGTAGTGTGTGTAGTGTGTGTAGTGTGTGTAGTGTCTGTAGTGTGTGTAGTGTGTGTATGTAGTGTGTAGTGTCTGTAGTGTGTGTAGTGTCTGTAGTGTGTGTAGTGTGTGTAGTGTGTAGTGTGTAGTGTGTGTGTATGTAGTGTGTAGTGTGTAGTGTGTGTAGTGTGTGTAGTGTGTGTAGTGTCTGTAGTGTGTGTAGTGTCTGTAGTGTCTGTAGTGTCTGTAGTGTGTGTAGTGTGTGTAGTGTCTGTAGTGTGTGTAGTGTGTGTAGTGTGTGTAGTGTCTGTAGTGTCTGTAGTGTGTGTAGTGTCTGTAGTGTCTGTAGTGTGTGTAGTGTCTGTAGTGTGTAGTGTGTGTAGTGTGTGTAGTGTCTGTAGTGTCTGTAGTGTGTAGTGTGTGTAGTGTGTGTAGTGTGTGTAGTGTCTGTAGTGTGTAGTGTGTGTAGTGTGTGTAGTGTGTAGTGTGTGTAGTGTGTGTAGTGTGTGTAGTGTGTAGTGTGTGTAGTGTGTAGTGTGTGTAGTGTCTGTAGTGTCTGTAGTGTGTGTAGTGTGTGTAGTGTGTGTAGTGTGTGTAGTGTGTAGTGTCTGTAGTGTGTGTAGTGTCTGTAGTGTGTGTAGTGTGTGTAGTGTCTGTAGTGTGTGTAGTGTGTGTAGTGTCTGTAGTGTGTGTAGTGTGTGTAGTGTGTGTAGTGTCTGTAGTGTGTAGTGTGTGTAGTGTGTAGTGTGTGTAGTGTCTGTAGTGTCTGTAGTGTGTAGTGTGTGTAGTGTGTAGTGTGTGTAGTGTGTGTGTAGTGTGTGTAGTGTCTGTAGTGTCTGTAGTGTCTGTAGTGTGTAGTGTGTGTAGTGTCTGTAGTGTCTGTAGTGTGTAGTGTGTAGTGTGTGTAGTGTCTGTAGTGTCTGTAGTGTGTAGTGTGTAGTGTGTGTAGTGTGTGTAGTGTCTGTAGTGTCTGTAGTGTCTGTAGTGTCTGTAGTGTGTAGTGTGTGTAGTGTGTAGTGTGTGTAGTGTGTAGTGTGTGTAGTGTCTGTAGTGTGTGTAGTGTGTAGTGTGTGTAGTGTGTGTAGTGTGTAGTGTCTGTAGTGTGTGTAGTGTCTGTAGTGTCTGTAGTGTGTGTAGTGTGTGTAGTGTGTGTAGTGTCTGTAGTGTCTGTAGTGTCTGTAGTGTGTAGTGTGTGTAGTGTGTAGTGTGTAGTGTGTGTAGTGTCTGTAGTGTGTGTAGTGTGTGTAGTGTGTAGTGTGTGTAGTGTGTGTAGTGTGTGTGTAGTGTGTGTAGTGTGTGTAGTGTGTGTGTAGTGTGTGTAGTGTGTGTAGTGTGTAGTGTCTGTAGTGTGTGTAGTGTGTGTAGTGTGTGTAGTGTGTAGTGTCTGTAGTGTGTGTAGTGTCTGTAGTGTGTGTAGTGTGTGTAGTGTCTGTAGTGTGTGTAGTGTGTGTAGTGTCTGTAGTGTGTGTAGTGTGTGTAGTGTGTGTAGTGTCTGTAGTGTGTGTAGTGTGTGTAGTGTCTGTAGTGTCTGTAGTGTGTAGTGTGTGTAGTGTGTAGTGTGTGTAGTGTGTGTAGTGTCTGTAGTGTCTGTAGTGTGTAGTGTGTGTAGTGTGTGTAGTGTGTGTGTAGTGTGTGTAGTGTGTGTAGTGTCTGTAGTGTCTGTAGTGTGTAGTGTCTGTAGTGTGTAGTGTGTGTAGTGTGTAGTGTGTAGTGTGTGTGTAGTGTGTAGTGTGTGTAGTGTCTGTAGTGTGTAGTGTCTGTAGTGTGTAGTGTGTGTAGTGTGTAGTGTGTAGTGTGTGTAGTGTGTGTAGTGTGTAGTGTGTGTAGTGTGTAGTGTGTAGTGTGTGTAGTGTGTGTAGTGTGTAGTGTGTGTAGTGTGTGTAGTGTCTGTAGTGTCTGTAGTGTGTAGTGTGTAGTGTGTAGTGTGTGTAGTGTGTAGTGTGTAGTGTGTGTAGTGTGTGTAGTGTGTAGTGTGTAGTGTGTAGTGTGTAGTGTGTAGTGTGTAGTGTGTGTAGTGTGTGTAGTGTGTGTAGTGTGTGTGTAGTGTGTGTAGTGTCTGTAGTGTCTGTAGTGTGTAGTGTCTGTAGTGTGTAGTGTGTGTAGTGTGTAGTGTGTAGTGTGTGTAGTGTGTGTAGTGTGTAGTGTGTGTAGTGTGTGTAGTGTCTGTAGTGTCTGTAGTGTGTAGTGTGTGTAGTGTGTAGTGTGTGTAGTGTGTAGTGTGTAGTGTGTGTAGTGTGTGTAGTACCTATCTTGTGGTAGAGCTCTGGCAGGTGGAGTTCCACTTTGTCTCTCTGGAAGTAATGATACTCTGCCTGCTCACACACCGGAGGAACCAGATTAAACTGACGAGCTATAGAGTACGCCTCCTACAGAGAGACAGACAGGTAGAGAGACAGACAGGTAGAGAGACAGACAGGTAGAGAGACAGACAGACAGGTAGACAGACAGAGAGACAGACAGGTAG
>NC_083634.1:20733692-20736192 GCF_963584025.1 Labrus mixtus | reverse complement strand
CTCACTGCAGGAGACAGACTCTAGTGGACACTGGAGGCACTGCAGCTGTAAAGTTAGACATTTTAACATAGAGCTCTATGGGGACTGACTCACTGCAGGAGACAGACTCTAGTGGACACTGGAGGAACTGCAGCTGTAAAGTTAGACATTTTAACATAGAGCTCTATGGGGACTGACTCACTGCAGGAGACAGACTCTAGTGGACACTGGAGGAACTGCAGCTGTAAAGTTAGACATTTTAACATAGAGCTCTATGAGGACTGACTCACTGCAGGAGACAGACTCTAGTGGACACTGGAGGAACTGCAGCTGTAAAGTTAGACATTTTAACATGGAGCTCTATGGGGACTGACTCACTGCAGGAGACAGACTCTAGTGGACACTGGAGGAACTGCAGCTGTAAAGTTGGACATTTTAACATGGGGCTCTATGGGGACTGACTCACTGCAGGAGACAGACTCTAGTGGACACTGGAGGAACTGCAGCTGTAAAGTTGGACAGTCTTGAGGTTTCTGCTTTTACAGTAAACATCATGTGTAGTATGAGTTATCAGTCCAAACCTTTGAAAATAAAGCGCTATAGAATGATCTAATCAACGTTGGGGGTGTGCTGCAGATGTTTCAGAGACTCTCTGTGGTTTAAATTTAGCGTTTAGCATTTCACAGAATGATTTAAGTCAACAGAGCTGTTAGCAGCTTTCAGCAGGACGGATGATTGATGCTGCACGCTCATCTCTGTGTGTGTGTGTGTGTGTGTGTGTGTGTGTGTGTGTGTGTGTGTCACTGTGTATGTGTGTGTGTTACTATGTGAGTGTGTAAAACTCCTAATCCAGTATTGGTGTGACTGAGCCTCTTAAAGCCTCGACGACCTCCGACAACTGACAGAGGACACTGACCGACTCTCTCTCTGAGTGTGTGTGTGTGTGTGTGTGTGTGTGTGTGAATGTGTGTGTAATTAGTGTGTGGATCTTCACTCTCGCTCTAATCACTCCTCGCTCGCTGGGCGTCTGTGTTGAAGTGAGTGTGAAGATCTGAGGCTGCAGCATCAGAAGCATCAGTTAAATCTCATTTCAACACTTATGAGTATTTTATTTATTATAATTATTTATCTGATATTATTTATAAAAAGTTCAATCGTTTTATTTTTGTTTTATTTTGAAACATAGATATGATTTGCCTCCTGGACTCTCTCTCTCTTTGTTCCTTGAATGTTTCTGTATCAGTTAATTATAACGGTGAACGATGGGACTGTTTTATTATCACCGCGTCCCCTCCATGATGGCCGCCTCCTCTTAGGGATTTTAACTTCCTGATTGGCTGCAAGCTTAAAAAATAAAAACACTCCAGAAATCCTCCAATCGAGTTCAGAGACGACATAACGTCAATCTGTTAACAATCTGTGTCAGGTCAAAGTTTAGACGAGGCAGTCACAACAAGTCCTCTGTTAAGGCCCTTTCAGATAGGACGCCAACTTTGGCTTGGCGCTCTGAGACGTCATAACCTTTAAAACCTCTTCAGGAACCTTTCATAATCATACAACAAGATCATTTAAAACCTCAGGCCTCGTGTCCATGTACCACTTTTTTCATGGAAGAAAAGCTCTGCTAGTCCGTCCTGTCTCCATGACAACAGTCTGATGACAACGGCCGCTGTATGACCGACACTGCTCTATAACCTCCAGAAGACGCTTTAAACAACTTTCTGTAAAAAAAAAAAAAAAAAAAAAAAAAAAAGGAGCCTGGGATTTAATGTTTTAAAGTTTCGGTCCCAATAAAGCAGGGCGGAGGTAGTTAGGGGCGGGGCTTACAAGGATTGACATGTTGTCACCATGGCGACCTATCAAAATCTCGTTCTCGTCTTGTTCAACCCCTGGCTTAACTAAAAGACACTCTGAGGAGTTGGCTGCTTCTTTTTGAGCCAGAAGTGACCATAGTTGGACAAGAGGGCGGAGCTCCATTCTCTTGTCCAAATATGGTCACTTCCTGCTCAAAAAGAAACAAGATGGCCACCACATAACTACAAAAAAAACAGACAATTAATGACATTAGGATTTGTACTCTTCATGTTATGACGAGACAAACGAGGAAGCTGACATGTTTGTTTTTGTTTACCTTCGATGATGTGTTTCCGTGACAACCCTCGCTCTGTCTCCGCCCTGCGAACACACAAACTCACACTTTACCACACACGCATGTCAGCAAACACAGTCAAGAGACTCGTGGCGATTGGTTAAACACTCACTGTCCGCCCCAGTAGATCTTTGTGGTGACCACGTAACTCGACCTCCTAGTAGACGAGAGAGAGAGAGAGTTATTTACAGCAGCAGTTGTGCGGTGGTGTCAGCATCAGTTAACGTGAGAGATGGAGGAAGGCGGCAATGGAGAGAAGATTAAAAGGACGTGACGAAGGAGACGGATGGAGAGAAAAAGTGCTGAATCACATCTTACAGACTGTTATGATCCTCACACTATACGTGAGGCTGTAGACTCTCAGCCAATGAC
>NC_083634.1:20713692-20716192 GCF_963584025.1 Labrus mixtus | reverse complement strand
TGCTTCACCTGTCTCCCAGTGCCTCACCTGTCTCCCAGTCTCTCACCTGTCTCACTTGTCTCCCAGTGTCTCACCTGTCTCCCAGTGCTTCACCTGTCTCCCAGTGTCTCACCTCACCTGTCTCC
Organism: Labrus mixtus; assembly: GCF_963584025.1. Lineage (NCBI taxonomy): Eukaryota > Metazoa > Chordata > Actinopteri > Labriformes > Labridae > Labrus > Labrus mixtus. The sequence continues at coordinate 20,716,067 of NC_083634.1, read as the reverse complement.
CAGTGTCTCACCTGTCTCCCAGTGTCTCACCTGTCTCCCAGTGCCTCACCTGTCTCCCAGTCTCTCACCTGTCTCACTTGTCTCCCAGTGTCTCACCTGTCTCCCAGTGCTTCACCTGTCTCCCAGTGTCTCACCTCACCTGTCTCCCAGTGCCTCACCTGTCTCCCAGTGTCTCACCTGTCTCCCAGTGCCTCACCTGTCTCCCAGTCTCTCACCTGTCTCACCTGTCTCCCAGTGTCTCACCTTTCTCCCAGTGCCTCACCTGTCTCCCAGTCTCTCACCTGTCTCACCTGTCTCCCAGTGCCTCACCTGTCGCCCAGTGCCTCACCTGTCGCCCAGTGTCTCACCTGTCTCCCAGTGCCTCACCTGTCTCCCAATGCCTCACCTGTCTCCCAGTGTCTCACCTGTAGGGCATGTTGCTCTGGTCCATGGTGACATCACACTCTTTCAGGTAGATCTCGAGCCTTCGTCTCTCCATCAGCCTCCTCGCCGCCTCCAGGATCTGGGACGCCAGCACCGATTCTTCTTTCTCCTTCGGTTCTTTCTTCACGTCGCCTTTCTCCGTTTTGCCATGATTCCCTCTGTTCACCTTCGGCTTCTTGTTAAAGCCGTACAGCTCCTCCACCGAAAACTTCCCGCCTTTTCCTCCAGACGCCGCCGAACCGACGGCGGTACTCGCTCGGCCCGCAAACATGGCTGTTAAACAAAGAGGGCTTAAATTAGCACTGAACAAAAGGAGAGGCTAATGCTAACAACAACCACACACCAAAACAGCTAGCAGCTACACAGTAGAGGCTAATGCTAACAATGTAAAACAAACATTTTGTGTGAATGTTAGATAACAAGAGGTTGATACGTTTAGCATTCAATGCTAATGCTAATGGTGAAAGTTAGCACATGCGGCTAATGGTAGAGGCCAAAGTAACTGTTAAATGTTACATGACTAATGCTAACAATGACGTCCCCTCAAATATTTATAAAACACTAACATGTCCCAGATTTGAACGGCCTTTTTTAAATTTCTGCAGACCTGTCCCTCTTTTCTTTGTCCTCTATAAGGGTCGTCACGGTACCAGATGTTTAAACTTTGGTATGATTCTCGTAAAAATCAAATGATGTTGATACCTGTTTGATAAAACGGCAACAAAACTAGAAGTCGTAGGTAGTGTTGAAGTCAAGACATAGACGAGACCAGAGTGCTCCGAGACAAGACTAAGACATTTAGGGATCGAGACCTAGACCAAGACCGAGACAGAGACAGAGACAGAGACCGAGACAGAGACCGAGACCAAGACATACCCGAGACCAGAGTGCTCCGAGACAAGACCAAGACATTTAGAGACCGAGACCGAGACTGAGGCCGAGAACAAGAACAAGAACAACACCAAGACAAAGGTCTCATCACTTAAACTCCATTTCCCATCAGCCCCAGCAACAAGCTCAGGTGGGCTGAATGTTTGATACTTTTTGACACCACGTGTTTTAAAACAATGTAACCTCTAAGTTACTTTAATGATCAAAAATATCTGAAGACACTCAGACAGGTGAGGAGGAGAGGAATGAAACTCTTGCACACTCGTCTACAATGCACACAAAAAAACATTGGCCATGTTTTTGTGCGGTTGAGACAGCGAGCAGGAGTAATAATTCAAAACAAGAAATGACCAATCACTGGGTTTCTACGACTTCTATTTGTGTTTCTGCGGCATCAAACAGGTGTTGACATGGTTGAAATTCTGTTGTCATGACAACACTAAGAGGAGGTCACACACACACACACACACACTTACCTGGTTAAAGGTGTGTGTCTGTCTGTCCTGTCGTCCTCACTCTGCGTTCACCTGTCTGTCTGTTTCCAGCTCTCTGACCACCTTCATCTGTCTGTCTCCCTGCAGGGCTCTCATATTAATCCTGTTGGTTTAATCCCACCAATCAGAGCTCAGATATCATGTCTGTGTGTGTGTGTGTGTGTGTGTGTGTCTCGTATCTCTGTTACTAATGAGAGTTGAGCAGGATTAAAAACCTGTAGCTCCAAAATGTCAAACTCAGTGTACAGATGTTAAATGTGGCCTCTTGCCCGGACCCGAAATTAATCCAACCTTAATCTCAAGCGCGCGCGCACACACACACACACACAGTGGTCATGTTTGGACTTTTGTTTACTTCCTGTTTAAACCGTCAGAGTTCAGATTGATGTTATTTGTGTGTGTAATGAAATGGTCGTGCAGCAGATCAGACTTCATGTTGTTCTGTTGTCGTGTTTAGAGCTGAATCTGTTTTGGTCTCTCACTTCTTTACTTTCAAACCAACAGTTTTAAAAAAGGTGTGAGGAGCGGGGCCTTATGATCGAATGACAACCCACTCAGATTACACAA
>NC_083634.1:20703692-20708692 GCF_963584025.1 Labrus mixtus | reverse complement strand
TGGAACTGGTTAATAAAAAAGACAGAAGAAGAAGAAGAAGAAGGGAGAGCTAACTGTGGCTAATGCTAACACATATATTTTATCAAATGCTAACAGGCTAACAGCATCAACGCTGATGATGAGCTCACAACAACAGCACAACTACAACACCTGAACACAACAACAGCACAACTACAACACCTGAACACAACAACACCTGAACACAACAGCACAACTACAACACCTGAACACAACAACAGCACAACAACACCTGAACACAACAACACCACAACTACAACACCTGAACACAACAACACCTGAACACAACTACAACACCTGAACACAACAACAGCACAACAACACCTGAACACAACAACACATGAACACAACAACACCTGAACACAACAACAACACAACAACACCTGAACACAACAACAACACCTGAACACAACAACAACACCTGAACACAACAACACATGAACACAACAACACAACAACACCTGAACACAACAACAACACCTGAACACAACAACACATGAACACAACAACACAACAACACCTGAACACAACAACACAACTACAACACCTGAACACAACAACACCTGAACACAACAACACATGAACACAACTACAACACCTGAACCGAGAACACTACAACACCTGAACACAACAACACCTGAACACAACAACAACACATGAACACAACAACAACACATGAACACAACAACACAACTACAACACCTGAACACAACAACAACACCTGAACACAACAACACAACTACAACACCTGAACACGACAACACACTACTTTTTTTTGGACTACTTTTTGTATATTTACAAAAATGTAAAAATATATACTTTTAAATTATTTTTTATGGAAGGCATCTTGCGACCCCCCTCTTGGTGGCTGGCGACCCCCCTGGGGGTCCCGACCCCCACTTTGGGAACCACTGTTTTATATCACCCAAGGGGAAATTACTTTTACACTCTTTAATTGAGACATGCTACACACAGGCTGAAATACACAGGCACTAATGGAGAGACTGAGGGGACTGTTTATTGTGGAGTACCAATCTGACATATCACATTGTAACAGTAATAACAAACTGTCTTTTTTTTGTTATTTATTACTTAATTATTATTATTTTTTAGAATATATTTTTAGTATCTATCTATTTTTTTGTACATTCTTAATTTGTATTTTTTTATTTAAATTGTACTGTTTGCAATCTTTGCTCTTTGCTGCTCTAACACTGTAAATTTCTCCGTTGTGGGATAAATAAAGGATTATCTTATCTTATCTGTCTGTCAGACCACCATCATGGCGGTGGAGTACGATGGAGGAGTAGTGATGGGTGCTGACTCTCGCACCACCACTGGGTAAGAAGAACAAAGTGTGTGTGTGTGTGTGTGTGTGTGTGTGTGTGTGTGTGTGAAATTAAAAGACATGTTGCACACACTCATGTTGACCTGTCTGTCTGATTCCCTCTGCCTGTCTGTCTCTCAGAGCTTACATCGCCAACAGAGTAACGGACAAACTGACTCCGATCCACGACAGAATCTTCTGCTGCAGGTCAGCTTGCCTCCTTCATCACGTCCTCTTTATGTGTGCGGTGTGAGGAACGTTTCCCCCCACAGCAGGAACCTTTAACGATGATAAGTTTAGGTGTCGGCTGACGTTCTGTCTGTGACATGTTGCAGGTCTGGATCAGCTGCTGACACTCAGGCCATCGCTGACGTGGTCACCTACCAGCTGGGCTTCCACAGGTAACAGTTAGACACACACACACAGTTTGATTGACAGCTTCATTTATCCAGTCAAGTGTTGTTGACCCTTACCTGTGTTTGGCCCCGCCCCCCAGCATTGAGCTGGATGAGCCCCCATTGGTGGAGACTGCTGCCAATCTATTCAAAGCGAGCTGCTACAGGTACAGAGAGGAGCTGACCGCTGGAATCCTGGTGGGCGGCTGGGACTCCAGGAAGGGGGGACAGGTATGACTAATAGATCACAGAGCTAATCAACCAATCAATGAATCCGCTGATTAGAGAGGATCGAGCGTCTCCGTTGGACAGACTCACACAACTTTCACTCAGACTTTTTTAAGGTGGCATGGTGTGAGAAGACGGCTGAAAACCTGTCCTATCTTCTCACCTGTCTGTGTGCTCGTGTGTTACCTGTGTGTGTGTGTGTGTGTGTGTGTGTGTGTGTGTGTGACAGGTGTACTGCGTTCCTATTGGTGGGATGCTGGTGAGGCAGCCGGTGTCGGTGGGGGGCAGCGGCAGCACCTACATTTATGGCTTCATGGACTCAAACTACAAACCAGGAATGACCAAAGAGCAGTGTCTGGAGCTCACTGCGTCAGGTACACACACACCTGCTGCTGCTGCAAGGCATGCTGGGAGCTGTGGTCCACTGCTACCTCTGTCCCACATCTCTCACCTGTCTTTCACTCTCAAACCTGTCTGTCTGTAACCGGTCTGTTGGTCTCTGTTGTCTCTCTCTCTCTCTCTCTCTCTCTGTCTAACCTGTCTCTCGCTTGTCACTCTAACCTGTCTCTCTCTCTCTCTCTCTCTCTCTCTAACCTGTCTCTCGCTTGTCACTCTAACCTGTCTCTCTCTCTCTATAACCTGTCTCTCTCTTTAACCTGTCTCTCTCGCTTGTCACTCTAACCTGTCTCTCTCTCTCTCTCTGTCTAACCTGTCTCTCGCTTGTCACTCTAACCTGTCTCTCTCTCTCTAACCTGTCTCTCGCTTGTCACTCTAACCTGTCTCTCTCTCTCTCTCTCTAACCTGTCTCTCGCTTGTCACTCTAACCTGTCTCTCTCTCTCTCTCTAACCTGTCTCTCGCTTGTCACTCTAACCTGTCTCTCTCTCTCTCTCTAACCTGTCTCTCGCTTGTCACTCTAACCTGTCTCTCTCTCTCTCTCTAACCTGTCTCTCGCTTGTCACTCTAACCTGTCTCTCTCTCTGTCTCTCTCTCTCTATAACATGTCTCTCTCTTTAACCTGTCTCTCTCGCTTGTCACTCTAACCTGTTTCTCTCTCTCTCTGTCTAACCTGTCTCTCTCTCTCTCGCTCTCTCTGTCTAACCTGTCTCTCTCTCGCTTGTCTCTAATGTGTCTCTCTCTCCCTAATGTGTCTCTCTCTCTCTAACCTGTCTCTCACTTGTCTGCCTCTAACCTGTCTGTCTCTCTCACCTGTCTCTCTCTCTCTAACCTGTCTCTCTCACTTGTCTGCCTCTAACCTGTCTGTCTCTCTCACCTGTCTCTCTCTCCCTCTAACCTGTCTCTCTCCCTAACGTGTGTCTCTCTCTCTAACCTGTCTCTCTCTCTCATGTCCGTCCCACAGCTCTGTCTCTGGCGATGGAGAGAGACGGTTCCAGCGGGGGCGTGGTCAGACTGGCGAGCATCTCGGAGGAGGGAGTGGAGAGACGGGTCATTCTGGGAAACCAGCTGAAGAAATTCTCCACACACTAAACACACACACACACACACACAGAGTGGTGTGTTAACTTGTTCATTTTGTTGTGTTAATAAAGTTTTCATTCTGTCTTTGTCGTCCTGTTCTTCTTTAAATAATCAGGATTAGCTTAGCACAAAGACTGGAAGTGGAGGGAAAGTGCTAGCCTGTTTGTTTTCATTCAGAGTGTGTTTGTTTTGTTTTGAAGTAAATGGACTGGAGCGTGTTTCACACCGCAGGTCACACCTACACACTCACACACAGGTGGTAGAGGTCACGCGCTGCAGACGAAGCAGCAGGACTTTTCTTTACTGGAGGTTAAAAGAACATTGGCGCGTGTCCACTGACTGATCATTATTATTGGGTGTAGTTCTCTGAGTGTCCAGCAGGTGGAGTCAGATCCACAAAGTCAAACTCTCCTCTGACAGACACGGGATCTCCCGCAGGTCTTTTCTAAAAGATCCTCCACCTCAGATCGTCTTGATGAGGATTCAGACTCACCGTTTGCTCCGTTGATGACTGCACCCCTGTTAAGGTCACCTGGAAACCCCGTACATTCTTTAAATACACCGCGACAACACTTCACCAGTTTGTCATCAAGACTCCAAAATGTGTTCAAACGAGTCATTACAACAGTACGGTGGTTGAGAAGTGACCAACCGACCAACCAAAGGTACAAAAATGTGAAACACATTTATACACACATCTCTGTGGTGGCTTTTAACCCTTTAATGCATCAGATTTTTTAAACGCTACAATGCAAAAATACTTTTTTTTTTAATTTAATAAAAAATAAAAATAAAACACATTTTCAGTTTTCTCACATCCACTGGAGTGGAGAGAATAGTTTACATTTACATTTTGAAGGATGACCGTCTCCTCTCATCACACAGAGAGGGAGGGAGGAGGGGCGATCGACACTCAGGTGTGACAGTGGAGAGAGAGGGTTTGATGAACAGGAAGTGGTCGTTGCTGTAAAGAACCCTCATTCTTCCTTATTTAATGTCACATGTCCTGATGGAAGAAAGTTAACTTTTATTTCATTCTGTGGTTAAACGACCTTGTCTTCCTTTGGGAGAGGCGTCGACACGAGACGGTTTCATTTAAAACACGATGAACCTCACAGCAGAGACAAGATTGAACATGTTGAGGAAATCAAAACAACATCATTATAAATCAGTGATTTGTGGAGCAGAGCGGCCTCCATCAGACCTCAAAACATGGAGCTGCAGCGGGCCGGTGAAAAGGGGCGGGGCCTTACACTCAGGGTCAGGCCTTTATCAGAGGAAATAAAAGTATATAGGCTACATTTAAAATATATAAATCATCCATCAGTTATCTAAACCGCTTTTTCTGTTCGGGGTCGTGGGGTGCTGGGGCTCGGGGGGGGCGGGGCTATCACCTGTCTGTCAAAGCCCTCTCTTCTCCTCTTTCTGTGGGTCCCTTTGTTTTTTCCCTCCGTCTCACTTTTGACAGACGGGTGACATTTACCCACGATGCACCTCTCCAGGTTCCCTCCATTTCTCATCTCCTTACACCCTGCCTCCTTCTGTCCTTCCTTAC
>NC_083634.1:20698692-20701192 GCF_963584025.1 Labrus mixtus | reverse complement strand
CACTGGGACAGGACACACACACACACACACACACACACACACATCCTGCAGTGTGAGTGTGTGTTTGTTTCTGACCGACCCTCCAGCCGACACACCGACCTCACTCCGCTCACCAGGCCGCCTCTCAGAGCTCCTCTCCCGGCCTTGGAAGGCAGCCGCGCCCCGCTCTGTGTCCTGGAGGAACGAGGAGAGGAAGAGGAGGAAAACCGACGGGAAAGTTTCGGGATGAAGGGATGAAGGAGATCCATAAGGAGTAGAGGAGACACTCAGACTTCACCTTTTCATCTATTTTCCTTTGTTTTTGGAACTTTTTCTGGCTCACTTGGGAGGCGTCCATCTTGAAGTTTTGTCCTGCTCTGAAGACTTTCTGCTCCTTCATCTATCCTCTTCAAGAAAAAAAAAAACTGTATCTGGATTTTATTTAACTTTTCGGCTCCAATGAGGCGCGCGCGGCCGGCTGAGAGCGAGCCCAGCTGACGTCACTAATCGATTGGTCTGACGCGGAGTCGGATAAGTCTGATCGAATCTGATCGAGTCTAGATTCGGTTGTTCCGGGGGGGATGGAGGCTGTGCGGGGTGTGCGGGCCCCTGAGGCCGCGGGACGGGCCTCCTCCTGCGGGCTGCTGCTCCTCCTCCTCCCGCTGCTCCTGCTGACCTGCTGCACAGGAGAGGAAGGTAAGGTCAAAGAAGTTTGTCCCGAATGTGTTTCCGTACTGATCGATAAAGCTGAGAAGACACGACCACAGCGCGCACAATTAATCGATTAGTTCAACAACGCGACTTCATTCTGATTGAAAACAGGCCGTTAAAGTCTGGAGCCAGTCTGCAGAGGATTCATCAATCCAGTCCTGCAGATCACTAATCGATTAGTCGAATAGCTGAAATGTAAATGAGGTTTCAGTAAGATGAAACCAGCTGGAAGAAAAGGAGTCTGGTTTACAGAGAGGTCGTGGGTCTTTGTTGGTTCGGGTCTGTGGGGGGTCAGTCCCTCTGCAGGTGGAGAACATGACACGCATTCCTGAAGGTTCCTCACAGAACCACAAACCTGAAGCTCACCTGAGGATCCGTTCAGTGTTTAAACAGTTTTCTGACTGTTTCAGACCTTCATCTGCAGACATCGTAGTTCTTCCAGCAGCTGCAGCGCGTCACTTCCGGTCTCACGTCAAACTTATTGCATGGTTTACTGTGAGGTCCCTGTCCTGTAACAAACCACATTTATTTTTCCACTGATTGTAGACATGTGATGGTCTAAATGTTCTGAATGAAAGCTTAATGTGGATCTTTTTCCTCGGAGGGGAAACTAAAACCTCGTTTCCACCAAGCGGTCCGGTTTAGTCCGGTTCTCAGTTATTGGCGTTTCCACTGTCTGATCCGTACCGTTCTACCTAGCGGTCTGGTTTTGGTACAGTAAACTTTGATCTTGGTTTCCACATACGACCGTACCGTTACACATCACTAAATCACAGCGGCGAGACAAAGATTAGACCGCCATTAAATCCAACAAAGAAGAAGAACGCCACACAGGAGGTCAATGAGTCCAGGAGGGTCAGCATCTCTGAGGCTAAAGAACACAAACAGACTTGAAACGACTCCCCAAATCCTGTTTTGTTCGTCCTTTATTACTGATGTCTCACAGGAAGTGAAGATTCCTTCCACCAATCAACGGACTGCAGTGTGTGTAGCTCCGCCCCTTAGGGTCGGATCAGGACGCTTAGCACCCCAACAGAAGGGAACCAAAAAAGTCGATCGGTACGGATCGGTTATTTTGGTACCAATACAAACTTTTCCGTCCCAAACCGCACCGGGGTGCCAAGCGTCCACGCTGCAGTCCGTTGATAGACGAAAGAATAGACGACCTCGGAGGTGCTGACCTCTGCTGGACGCCCTCCATTGTTGCTCTTAGTTTACTGTCGCGTTCTTCTTCTTTGTTGAATTTATTGGCGGGCTACGCTGAGTCGTACTGCTATGATGTCACGCTATTACGTAACCGCTATCGCCGCTATCCAGCTTCTGAGTTCTTCATGAAGATTTCACTTCCTTAAAAAAATAGTTTAAAACACTATTTAACTTCAGAAGGAGCCGGAGCTGTCAGTCTGTGATGTGTTCAAGGACCCTTGTGGTGTGTTCAAGGACCCTTGTGGTGTGTTCAAGGACCATTGCAAAGTGTTTAAGGAACCCTCTGTTATGCTCATTCACAGACGGAGGAGTTACTGTTTGACCAACAAACTAGTGTGACTGACTGTTTATAAACATCTGTGTGTGTGTGTGTGTGTGTGTGTGTGTGTGTGTGTGTGTGTGTGTGTGTGTGTGTGTGGGTGTGTGTGTGTGTGTGGGTGTGTCTCCATATTGTCCTCCATCTGTCTCTGTCTTTTCTGTCCTCTTTGTTCTGTTGTTCACTCAAAGCCTGCCTCTCTCCACCTCTCTCTCTTTACTCTTTATTCTCTCTCTCTCTTTATTCTCTCTCTCTTTATTCTCTCTCTCTTCTCTCTTTATTCTCTCT
>NC_083634.1:20691192-20693692 GCF_963584025.1 Labrus mixtus | reverse complement strand
GTGAGACGGTTATCTTTAAAAAAAAAAATTATAATAATAATAATTTTAAAAAAAATTATAATAATAAAAAATTATAATAATAATTTTTTTAAAAACCCTGACCTGACAGTATTGAGAGTGACATTCAAGTTATTCACTATGCCACGAGATATCAGTCAATAAAAATGGCAGGTAAAGTATTTTAATAGCCAATCATAGGCGAGGGTGTGGGGGCGACACCTGGAGTGGCCAATCAGATTCCAAGGTGGACCCAATGCCAGCCCTGAACTAGTCCTCTAGTTTTTTAAGAACCATATTAGTATCTCTCTCTCGGCTGTCGCATTCAACTATGATCGCAACTATAAATCCCAGGTAGCCCCGCCCCTAACCCCTCCCCTCTTACTGGTCCCTATGACTCTAAATGTTTACTGAGGGTAGTAAGTAGGAACATACAATCAGACTGTTTTAACTACCAGTGTAAACGCCCCCTGCTGGTCATTAGAAGGAATGCAGGTTGGGAAGCCAGGTGCATCTCTTACATATACGCTGATAAATTAAACCACTTCAGACTATCGGGAGACATTTTCAGTAAGCCCCGCCCCCTCTGAGAAATCACTCCTGCCTGTGTGTTTGGATGTCGAAGTTTCCTGTTATTCTCTGTGAGGTCAGAGGTCAGCTGACTGCAACCAGGAGGTGCTGCAGCAGCGACACCAGCATGGGGGGGGGGGGGGGGGGGTTGCCTCTGGTGAACCCCCCATGGACAAACACACAGACACACACACGGATGGGGTGGGGGTGGGGTTGTTGGAAGCAATAGCCCGACTGAGTGAAGAGGTCAGAGATCAACTGCTGCTGCCAGAGAGAGAGAGAGAGAGAGAGAGAGAGAGAGAGAGAGACAGAGAGACAGAGAGAGAGAGAGAGAGACAGAGAGAGAGAGAGAGATGTCTCTTGGCGGGAGATGGCAGTGATGACATCATGGCAGCACTTTCCACATCCTGTCGAAGTCAAGGTCACTTCCTGTCCCTCATTGTCTCTGTGATGTTCCCCTTCCTGTCTGCAGAATACACACACACACACACACACACACACACACACTCAGTCCCATGTTTAGCTTAAGGCTTTTATGTGTTTATGTGTTTTTCAGGTCTCGTTTGAGATGCTAATGCTAATGCTAACCCCGTGTTTCTCTGCAGCCTGTCCATCGGGCCAGTTTAAGGCCGGGTCAGGACCTGGTGGGTGCAGCCCATGTCCGGCCAATAGCGACACTCGGATCCCAGGTTCTGCCTACTGCCTGTGTCACCATGGTTACCACCGAGCTGACTCTGACCCGCCGCACTCTGCCTGCACCCGTAAGACCGTTTTATCATTATGTACTTTTGAAAAAAACCTTTACTCCACAGGTCGTTCAGACCAAGTTTGAATTTAGGAGGTCGATGAGTAAGGTTACCATAAAGCGCGGTAGCGAGACAGAATCCTGCCGACTCGTTAGAGACGGTGAAACTGTCACTCAGAGGGGACGGACAGAACGCTGTAGCTTCACCTGAAGAGTGTTTTCCTTTAATGTTAAAAAGAACAGACCTTTGTGACATCACTGTGACATCATCAGGGTTCCTGTGGTCTGCAGGTTCTGTTTCTCCAAGAAGTATAAATATTGTTCTGACATATCGCCCACATCTTACTCTACATGAACTCTTAAATACATCCTGACCACACACACACACACACACACACACACACACACACACACACACACACACACACACACACACACACACACACACACACACACACACACACCAGCTCCATTAGACCGTCTGCCTGCTGCTACACACGCCCCTTTAACTACATCCCCCCGGGCAACGACAATTAGGCCAAATGAATGGGCTCATTAACTCTGTGTGTGTGTGTGTGTGTGTGTGTGTGTGTGTTTGTGTGTTTCAGGTTTCAGTGTGTTTTATCTGTCAGACCTCCATCATTCTGTCTGATTCAAAAGAAAAATATTTTTTAATAGTTTGTCTGCACGTAAAAATAACTGAAAAAAAAAAAAGTTTCTTGTGCTCTTTCCCGTCTGTGAGTCTGGACTCAGGGTCTTAGTTAGAACAGAGCCTGTGAGTCTGGACTCAGGGTCTTAGTTAGAACAGAGCCTGTGAGTCTGGACTCAGGGTCTTAGTTAGAACAGAGCCTGTGAGTCTGGACTCAGGGTCTTAGTTAGAACAGAGCCTGTGAGTCCGAACTCAGGGTCTCATGGCTGGTGTCTGATGTCTGTCTGTCGTCCCCCCCCCCCCCCCCCCCCCCAGGCCCCCCCTCTGCTCCACGCTCCATCGTGAGTCAGATCAACGACTCCTCTGTGACTCTTGAGTGGAGCGAGCCGCTGGACCGAGGAGGACGAGGAGACCTGACCTACACCGTCCTCTGCTCCCGCTGCGGATCCACCTCTGTTACCAAGGTAACCAGTATGACCAGTGAGACATAGACCGACCAGTTAGAATATACCAATTTTACAAGTTAGGCCAGTAATTCA
>NC_083634.1:20678692-20686192 GCF_963584025.1 Labrus mixtus | reverse complement strand
GCGTGGAGTTACGGCATCGTCATGTGGGAAGTGATGTCATACGGAGAGCGGCCATATTGGGACATGAGCAACCAGGACGTAAGAAAAACATGACACATAGTTTTAGTGGTTAATGTTCAAGATGTATTTAAGGAGAAAATGACGACTCACATTAGTAGTCATTCTATGCTTTTTCTGTCATGGTTTTAATCTGAGATCATTTTAGTCAGGATCATGTACACACTGACCTCCTGTTGTTTTAATCAAATAAATAGATTTACAAAACTGTTATCTAATATAAATGTCTCTCACCTGTCTCGCCCGCTCAGGTTATTAACGCCATAGAGCAGGACTACCGTTTGCCCCCACCCCCTGACTGCCCCTCCTCTCTGCATTCGCTCATGTTGGACTGCTGGCAGAAGGAACGAGCTAACCGGCCGAGGTTCTGTGATGTGGTCGCCTCGCTGGATAGGCTGATCCGAAACCCAGCTTCCCTGAAGGTGATGCACTCCGAGGGGCCGAGGTGAGTCTTGTTGATACATCTCATTAAGGAAAAGATGGAGGGAGGGAGGGCGTGATTGACAGGTGAGGAATGTCATGCACCAGCTGCTGGGGTTCAGAGGTCAGAGGTCATAGTCTGCAGCAGACACAAAGGCAATCACACACATGTTTGGTGTTTGTGTGTGTGCGTGTGTGAGTGTGTGTGTGCAGGGGGCCAGCTGTGTGATTGACAGATGTTTACACAGACTGAGCTGTTTACATAAGCAGGTGCAAAAAAGTTCACATTCCTGGATTAAAATTCAGAATGTAATAATATCCTGTCCGTCTGCGTGTCTGTCTGTTGTGTTGCATTCTTTTGCAAAGATTTGAATTGTCTAAAATTTGACAAATCCTGACTTCCAACTATTTATCTTGTGTAGTTATAGAGCATCTTTTTAGCTTATTGTTTTACTTACCATAACCTTACCCAAAAACAAAGGTCAGGTGTGTAATATCTGCGCCAAGATGAAGCCAGCTTCTTCTTAAAAAAACAAATCCAAACATGAGACATTTTTCAGACAGAGAGACGTGCACCAAACACTGCAAGTAGAGACAAGTCATCAAACTGTTTACACTGTAAACCTTCAGCTGATGTCACACTGGATGAACTGCTCGCCTGTCTCTGTTTACGTCTTTCAATCTTCCAGAATATAATTCTGTCTGCATGTCTGTCTGTGTGCCTGTCTGTCTCTCAGTCCGTCCCAGCCTCTGTTAGACCAGCGTGTCCCTCCTCCTCTCTCGGCCTGTGCTTCAGTCTCTGAGTGGCTTCGAGCAATAAAGATGGAGCGATACGAGCAGAGCTTCCTGCAGGCTGGCTTCAGCAGCCTGGACATCGTTTCCCAGCTCAACACAGAGTGAGTCTTACAAACATATACTGCACATGAAGATACATGCACTTTGTGTTAACACAGTTTCATCTGCAAGAAATGTGATACATACACATCGTCTTTCCTGGTAGATTAAATGTTACGCTGACATATTTTTCATGAATAGTAAACTCATCCTCTGTGTGTTTCCATAGAGACCTGCTCAGAGTGGGCGTGACCCTCGCTGGCCATCAAAAGAAAATCCTCTCCTCAATCCAGACGCTCAGGATACACAAAACCCCGCCCACCCTCCTTTACTGATCAATCACACTCCTGCCTTGTTCTCTGAGACCATAACACTAAGGATGAAGCTGAACCCCACTGGCGCTTGTAACTGTCCACTCAACTGTGATCAAACATGCCGTTTTAACCAATCAGGAACCATCAAGACTAGTGATGGTCAAAACATCAGGGGAATCTGTTCACTGTGAAATATGTTACATTCTGGTGGCACATAAACTCTCATAAACACAGAAGAAGAACCTCTCGGCTATTCATACTTTAAATTTTCAATTCAACTGCAATAAGACTCCGCCTTTCTTCTTGGTCTGACCAATCAGAACAAAGGATCTAGCTTTTAAGCACCTGGATGGTCAATACTCAGGACAGCCATCCACTGCTCAGGAAAACCTTCTTCTGCTTCACAAACTGAATGAGATTTAGCACAGCGAGGATGTAGGAGGGGATTTCTTGTGCTGATGTAGCTCAACAGATGCTCTCATTGGATGTGAGTTGCTGAAAAGGCCTCCGCTTTGCTCATCACTACGCACCACCCACTGCATTAAATCACATCTGAGATTGGTTCATAGCTTTGTCCACCTGACAGTGAAACCTGGATCAGCTGGTTATCTAAAGCGGATCAGGATGTACCTACACTACAGTGCAAACTCACTGAACCATGCAGAAACAGATCTCTGGGCAGGTTCAGGACTAAGCTCAGATTTCTGCTCGATTCTCCTGGAAATATGAAACGGAGTGGATGATTATTTGTTTTAATCGTGAACTTGTGTCAAACTGAACTGGATCAGCTGTTGGCCGGAACTCATGCTCGACTACGATTGCCAAACCTTGGGGACATTTCAGCAGGTGCAAAAGGATTTCTGTCTTAAATGAACGTGCCTGAGTGAACTTTCAGGATCGTGGATATCTCTTCATACTCCATCAGGAATATTCAGGATTTTAACCAAACATCATTGAGGATTTGTTGAGGATATTATAATGGATGTTGTGGAAAGCAGGGATAACCACACAGATATTCCGAAAAGACGGGTCGGTATGCTCAAGCAATGTGGGAATATCTTCCTGAGGGACATCAGGACCTTCTGAAGGGATTCATATTCTAATTTATCAACATGTTCTTCAAAAGTTTCAGTGTGGCACCCTCCATAATCTGTGAGGAATCTTCTGGAATCTCCTCAGAAAACAACATTTTGGGGAAATCTTCGGGTGTCTTTGAGATACCGTGTTTATTTGGTGCTCTTTTCACAACTTAATCAGAAAATATTTGAGGTTTAATGCAAACTCCTGAGATTCTCAAGGGGAAAGCGGTCTTTGGTAAACCTGGAAACTTTAAGGAAGATATCTAGAATACTTTCATCTCACTGAAGAACTCTCAAAAGGACAATGGTTTTCTTAAACTGTGACACCAACACATGGAGTGTTTCACCGTGATGAAAGTACCTGAGTGTATTTAATTGAGCTTTAGTACTCAATCATTCCCAAACAGACAGAACTGGTTTTAAACCTTTAACTGAAACTTCACTTGTCTTGAAGCATACAATACTTATCACTGAATACTACAAAACATGTCAAACAAAAGGCAGATGTTTGGTTGCCTCTAAATATTTCCTTTAGTTTCAACCTTCCTGATCAAAACCACTGCCAAGAAAGACGTCTGTTCCCCAAGGACTTCAATAATTCAAGCAGGTTGAAAACTTTGGATTGAAAGTCCGACATTAGTGTGTGACCTGTTCCACTTCGAGGAACATGAGGAACAAAAACGAACAAAGAAGAGAACTGTTGACAATTTTGTATTTTAGCACTTTTTATACCTGATATTTTATTGTGATCATGTTTTAAAGCTGAGCAGAAGATCAATGTTTCATATAAGACTCACATTTCAGGAGAAACTGTCATTGAATTTTTGTAAAGAAAATAAAAAAGATTGTCTTTTATTTCAAAGCTGTGTGAGACAGTGAGAGGATTTAAAGTTCAGGACCAAAGCTCAAGTCTGAAGTCGGTGTGTTGTTTATTCTGCCCACAGGAAGCAGTGTGATTGCTTTTTACTGCCCCAGATATCAGATCAACCCCCATCAAGTATTACCAAACAACATCTCACATGTTCTCTTATTCGGTTGAGAATCTCAGGGTTCTTATGATACCATATGATACATGGCCCACGATAACAATATTATCTCGATACAGTGATTATATAATTGATATATTGATGATACTTCACAATATCTGATGAGCAAAATGCTGTTTATAACGTGCAGAATGAATGTATCCATTCACTGCAATCTGGTGTCTGTTTCACCTCATATCTTCTGTTGCCATGAATTCAAGCCAAAATATTTTCAGAGCGCAATATTTTATTAAATAAAATATCCATATTTGGCAACAGGGATATGATTATCGTGATAAGCACATATCAGGACAACAAGATATTGCTGTAAGGATATTTTGTCCCACCCTTATTCTCCAACATCTGAAGACTTTTTTGTATCTGTTCAGTCAAGCGTTGTTACGATACCATCATTTAAAACTTCCTAGACGCCCTGATCACCTGCACAGTCTAAACTGAACAAAAACATTGGCAACATTTGGGTACGCCAACGTTGCTCAAAGCATTAAAGTTTTAACATTTTTGACAACCTTTGTTCGGTCTCTTTTGTCCGGCAGCAGAAAGCCGAACGAGCAATCTAACGTCACACGCAATGTTCAGACACTTAACCAAATGTTAAGTGTTGTATGTAAATAAGAAAACCAAAGCTGTTTAAATCACAATCACAATTACAAATGGGGATGGAGATTTGGAGTTCTGAGACCAGTTTGCCCTTTTGCTGTCAAACTGACCAATCAGAGCATAGATACCTCTTTACAACTCTGTAACATTTTCTTGCCTCAATATGTCGACTGTGACTGCAGAACCAAAGATCTGAGAGCCTAAATCTGTGTCATATGAAGCAAACCTGTGTTCATCTGCAGATTAGTGTCTAAACAAACTCTACCTACTTCTCATTGGTCCTCAGACCCGTCACCCAAAGCATCAACAAACCAATAACAGCACTACAGGGAGGCTTTCTACGGCAATGTCCAGCCTCTTTAATTTGCTTAGTACTGTTGCATGATGGGAGTTTTCACAGCTGGTCTTCACATTGAAGGCTGCTGTGATGTCATCGTTCTAGTCTCTGCTGATTGGATAGATTCAGGAGTTTTCGATAATGTGACCAACTGTTTTTTATCTTGAAGAAGAACTGTGAGATCCACCAGAGCCAGCCTGATCCGGTCTGGATTCTGTCTGATCCGGTCATGAATGAATGAAATATTATTGATTCTGATGACATCAATATTCAGGAGAATGTCTTCTGGGAGGGGGGGGGGGGGTCTCTGTCAGCCAATCACAATAAAGATGAACCATCCTGCCCAATGAGATGTCTGGTTTCAGTCTGTATGAAGAGATTATGGTGTTATATAAAACATTGTGTTGAAACTAACTAACCTGTACAACAGAATGAATTATAGAATGAACTGGTACCATTATGCAAACGTTAATTAATTTGAATTCTTCATGTCAAACTGTAGCAGGGAATGTGAGTCCAGACTCCATTGACAGAAACAATCATTTTAACTCAGGACACAGGAGTTGTTGATCTACTGCTGCCTCCATAGTGAGTGTCTTGGTGCTGTTTTGGGTTTTGGAAATGTGATGGATCCAGACTAACCATTTAAATCTCCAAACTCACACAATTACACAAACAGACTTAACAGATGTATGCAGCAGTAGACCGGCAACTCCTGTGATCTGTGAGGTCAGATCTCTGTTTGTGTCAATGTAGTGTGGTGTGTTTGTAGAGTGATGTCACAAAAAGGTCTCTCTCTGTAGGGATCCTTTCTGAAATGTTGTCAGGACAAAAACAAAACACTTTTAGTGGACCCACTTCTAACCATCATGTTTCAGACGTTTACCTGCTGCAGGATCAAATCATCCACACTGGAGACATTCAGAAACTCTTTGTACCTTTTAGTCCCATTAGACTTTAGATATGTAAAATATAAGCCAGGGTTGGAAACAAGAGAAGTGCTCTTCAAGTGTACGCTTGTTGAGTAAACGTTCTGTGTTTGCAGGCGATGATTCAAGAGGATCAAACAAACAGAACTCATTGGTGACAGAAACATGACGTGTCTGTTCAGTGTGACCTCTGATCTCCAGCCTGTGTGTGTGTTATCAGACAGGTAGTGAGGATGAGTGTGTCGGGAACACACAGCAGACCTGACACAGCTGAGAGGTTGTCATCCGTTGCCATGGAGACGTCCGCGAGTTGTGTTCACGGGTCAACTGTAAATTTTTATTTTTATTTTAAGTTTTATTGAATCCAAGTTTCTGAATGAACCTCAGAGAAATCATTAAATAAGTCTCAGAGCTCCCCAAAACTGAAATAGAGGGGTTTATAGGCATGAGCATGTAGAGCATGTCTATAAACCCCTCTATTTCAGCCCTGCTCAGAACAGGCCGTTTCTGTGTCTGTACCTTTAAATATGTAAATGAGCTGTGTCTGACCACGCCCCCTCTCTGGAAGGGCTTGGGTGTACTCGGTGCTTTCTCGCTCCATGTCCTATTGTTTACGGTGAGAAGGCAGACTCAGAGGGCAGAACAAACACCTAGCTGTGGGAATGTCACCCACCTGGGGGAGGGGCTACTGCCCTTTGTGATGTCATGAAGGGAACATCTCCAAATGGCCTGTTTGAGCACACATTTTCTGAAAAGTGGAGCAGGCAAATAAAATACGGGATACTATTATACTTAGGACAGAGAGTTAGAGACACATACTCTTTAAGGTTGATTTCAGTGTGTGTACATGTAGCAGATTTCTACACACTGGTTTTATTACTTTTACTGATGTACATGAATCCATCATGGCCGCTCCTCATCTCCACAACCAGTTTTTATTTTATAAAAACCAGCTGCTGACTTCAGATCAGTGTGTGTGTGTGTGTGTGTGTGTGTGTGTGTGTGTGTGTGTGTGAGATGTATAGGAAGGAACATTTCAACATGTTATTTCACTTTAATGAGCACAATGTTGGCAGAGAAGCGAAGAAACAGAAGGTTTGTGTTTCATCTGGGAGAGCTGACGAGTGTGTGGGTGTGTGTGTGTGTGTGTGTGTGTGTGTGTGTGTGTGTGTGTGGGTGTGTGTGTGTGTGTGTGTGTGTGAGTGTGTGTGTGTGTGTGTGTGTGTGTGTGTGTGTGTGAGTGTGTGTGTGTGTGTGTGTGTGTGTGTGTGTGTGTGTGAGTGTGTGTGGGTGTGTGTGTGTGTGTGTGTGTGTGTGTGTGAGTGTGTGTGAGTGTGTGTGTGTGTGTGTGTGTGTGTGAGTGTGTGTGAGTGTGTGTGTGTGTGTGTGTGTGTGTGTGTGTGAGTGTGTGTGTGTGTGTGTGTGTGTGTGTGTGTGTGTGTGAGTGTGTGTCTGTGTGTCTGGGTGAGTGATATGTTGGCCTGACTCCTGCTCTGTGTCTCTCTCTCCAGGACAATCAGAACTGACAGCTCTAAAGTGCCTCAATACGTGTGTGTGTGTGTGTGTGTGTGTGTGTGTGTGTGTGTGTGTGTGTGTGTGTGTGTGTGTGTGTGTGTGTGTGTGTGTGTGTGTGTGTGTGTGTGTGTGTGTGTGTGTGCGTCTGCCTGTGTGCGTGTGTGCGTGCATGCGTGTTAGACAGTCATACATGTGATTTTTCCACTCCGAGATTTTCCAGTTTCTTAAAACCTCCTGACCTCCGGCATACCAAAGAGAACCTGGAAACTCTGCAAGGACCTCGGAAGCCACCCTGGAGACCTCCTTAAGGACTCCTGGAAACTCCCCAAAAACCCTGAAATCTCCTCAAGTGTCCTGGGACCATTCAGC
>NC_083634.1:20658692-20668692 GCF_963584025.1 Labrus mixtus | reverse complement strand
GCTGCAGTTCCTCCAGTGTCCACTAGAGTCTGTCTCCTGCAGTGAGTCAGTCCTCATAGAGCTCTATGTTAAAATGTCCACCTCCTAACAGGTGACGTTTCCTTTTCCTTTGAGACATACAACGTACAAATATGTTACTTTGATGTTTCTTTTATATATAAGATCATGGTATTCATTTTTTTGTCTTGTTGTCATAGCGACAGCAGTCAGCCTGACCTCCATAAGTGAGAACTTCTTATTGTTGTTCTTCGTTCTGTTTGTTCTCTCCTCCACACATGTTCTCACTCTCTCTACATTATTTTTAATCGTCCATGAAACGACCTGAGCATGTATGTATGTGTGTGTGTGTGTGTGTGTGTGTGTGTGTGTGTGTGTGTGGTTAGTTAGGCTAATATTATTCTAAACTGTTGACCGAGGCTGTTGAAAGCTCCGGCTAATACCTCTACACACACACACACACACACACACACACACACACACACACAGACACACACACACACACACACACACACACACACACACACACACACACACACACACACACACACACACGTTTGAAACAGAGGTGTGTTTGATGAGGGGTGGGGCTGTGCAGACTGTCTGGGTGCGTAAAACGAGCGCCCCTCAGCTGGTCCAACAGGATCAGATTTCATCGATTCTAACCCACTCTCATGGAGATTCCTGATTGGCTGCTGACAAGGAAGATGTCAGCAGCTCTGATTTACCCAGAGTTCATAGCAGTTCTTGAAAAGAAAGGATGTAAGTTTGTGGACTGTACTTTTAAAGGTTCTTGTAGAGTTTAAAGGTTGAATAAATTAGCCGTACCGGTGCTTTAAGTAGACACCATAGATTGTATATCAGAAGTGGGCGTGGCTTCCATGACATCATCAATCAGTTTGTGCACATGCACCATAAAGACTCAAGTGTGATATTTTGGAAACGGCCATCTTGGTTCTCCTGAGTTTGAAGTGACCAAACTTGCCTCCGACTTGGTTTTTTGGATCACCATGGTAGCGACTTGTCAATCAGATTTAGCCCCGCCCTAACTCCTCCCCTCTTCCTGGACCATCATTTACTAAATGAACATGATGCTGCAGTGAAGAAGACGTGAACTACAGATTGAGACCATACACTCACGAGGAACATGTTTACTGAGGGAATAAATCAGCTGAGAAGAAGAAAGATTTTATCATCCACTTCTATACAATCTGAAGGATCCTATTACAAACAGGGGAGGCGC
Source organism: Labrus mixtus (assembly GCF_963584025.1). Taxonomy (NCBI): domain Eukaryota; kingdom Metazoa; phylum Chordata; class Actinopteri; order Labriformes; family Labridae; genus Labrus; species Labrus mixtus. The sequence goes on along the minus strand of NC_083634.1, from coordinate 20,667,452 downwards.
CCCCTGCTGGACATTAGAAGGACTGCAGGTAATAGACTCGACGAACACTTCTTATACAAAGTTTAACAGACAAGGAGAGATTTCTGAACCCTCTGAAACAGGAGGCACTGATCACACACACACACACACACACACACACACACACACACACACACACACACACACACACACACACATGAGACAGAGTCAAGCTGTGCAGAAGGACAGATGAGTGTGTTTTTGTTCCTCAGGGCAGAACCTCTTAGTGTCAAACTGACAGAGATAAGGACGACAAATTACCCTCAAACACACACACACACTCACACTCACGCACACACACACACACACACACTCTCACACACACACACACACACACACACACACACACACACACACACACACACAGGAGGTCAACAGTTCAGTCGTCTGTCGAGCTTCCAGAAACCAACAAAGAAGAAAAATTCACCGATCGGATTCCTCATTGGTCGACAACATTCAACCGACCTGCAACGTGTGAAATGATTTACTTTCTGAAAAATGTGCAGCAGATTCACACAAACACACAGAAGAGTCTGAAACATGCTGCACGACGCCATGAACGAGCTGCAATCTAAAAAAACAATGTGCTGCCAATTTCAAAATTAGATGCAAACAAAGAAAATGGCAGCAAATAAAAACGTTGCAGTGTACCTGGGCCGCTGTCAGACTTCTTAACATATATCACTTTTAACATATTTGTGAACACACACACTCTCACACACACACACTCACACACACACAGACACACACACACACTCACACACTCACTCACACACACACACACACACTCACACATACACACACACACACACTCACACATACACACACACACACACACACACACACTCACACATACACACACACACTCACACACACACTCACACACACACACACACACACACTCACACATACACACACACACACACTCACACATACACACACACACACACACACACACTCTCACACACACACACACACACTCACACATACACACACACACTCACACACACACTCACACACACACACACACTCACACATACACACACTCACACACTCACACTCACACACACACACTCACACACACACTCACACACACACACTCACACACACACACACACACTCACACACACACACACACACACAGTCACACACACACTCACACACACACACAGAGTAGATCTAATGAGTTAAACACTCTGACAGGCCTGATAATCGTGTGTGTGTCTAATTCAATTGAGCTGCTGTGAATTTCATGCTTCATTAACACACACACACACACACACACACACACACACACACACACACACACACACACACACACACACACAGAGCAGCAGCTGCAGATGTCAGCGTAAAGAATCAGTTAGAGGTAAACCACCTTAAAAGAACCTGAAGAGGACTCAAGGAAGGAAAAGGGATAGAGAAAGGCATCAATTTGAGGGAAATGAGATGAAAATGTTTCACCTTAAAACAACCTGAGGAGTGAAGGAGGCAAGGAAGGAAGGAAAGGAGGAAGGAGGGGGCAGGGAGAAAGGCATCAAAGTTTGAAGGTAAAGAGAGAGAATGAAGGAAACGTGAAAAGTGAGTTCTGTGGAAACACACTGATGGTGTTACACTGACCTCTGCTGGACAGAGACAGCACTACATCTGGATTATTAAACACACAAACAGACGGTGATGATCATCGGGCTGTGCCGCAGTGGTAGAGTCGGTCGTGTCTCTTGGTCGGGGGTTCGATCCCCAGGTCCTGAAGCAACATGTCTGATGTTTCCTGAGACAAGACACTGAACCCCAAGCTGCTCTCGTTGCTTCGTCGGCGGTGTATGAATGTGTAATAAATAGCAGCCTCTACCATCAGTGTGTGAATGTGTAATAAATAGCAGCCTCTACCATCAGTGTATGAATGTGTAATAAATAGCAGCCTCTACCATCAGTGTGTGAATGTGTAATAAATAGCAGCCTCTACCATCAGTGTGTGAATGTGGAGGTGTGACCTGCGGTGTAAAACAGAAACTAGAAAATAAATATACAAGCAAAATATACAACAAATCCATTTACCATATACCATCATCTGAGGTTGAGTTTCTGTTAAAGGCACAGACGACTCCAGCTAACAGAACAACAGTGCCCCCCTGTGTTCAGTTCTGTAACTGCAGAAACAGATCACCCTCACCTGTGTCTCGTTGTTCCCTGATTGTCTGTGTATGTAATCTCAGTCTGTCCTTCCTCTTGTTGCTAACCCATGCACCGAACCCCTGCCTGGATTAAAAGGATTGATTTTTGAACGTTACCTCTGAGTCTGCGTTGACTCCATAAACTGTGTGTCTTTGTGACACCTTCATTCTGTTAAAAATCCGCTACAGCTATCAAACAGGATCCGGCTCCCATCGCTCACATAAAGGAGACGACTAGTCCATGAACGACACATCCCTGGAGGGCATCCGACTACTCGGGATTTTTGGGTGATATCAACCTTGACTGGAATGATGGCTCATCAAAATCTTTGAAAGCCACTGCAATGAAACTTGGACTTTATCAATTAATCAAAGATCCAACAAGAATTGGCAAAACACGCAGCTCACTTATGGATCTTATCCTAACAAATCAACCCTCAAAATATGCAATGTCTGGTGTAATATATGCGGCTATTTCAGATCATTCGCTTATCTACGCAATAAGGAAAACCCTAAAATCTACAAAAACCCAATTTCAAAACTACCTGAATTCAATGCTGAATTTAGTGCTATTGAGTGGAATGATGAACTGTCGCTGGAAAATCCACAACAAATTCTAACACAAATCCAAACTAAACTTCAGACGATACAGAATAAATACACCACTGCCAGCAAGGTTCGACCTAGGCAGAATAAATTACCATGGATAAATTCTGAATTATCTCAACTCCTAAAAAAGAAGGCCACTCTCCTCAAAATGTATAAGTTAAGTCGAACACCTGAGAGCAAAAACTATTTCATACAAATTACAAATAAATGTACTACCGAACTGCGTAAGGCTAAAGCGGTCTATTTCCAACAGCAAATTACCCAATCTGCTCCCAACCCGAAGGCATTATGGCAGACCCTTAAGGTCATCACTGGCGAAAATGGAAAGAAAAAGAATCTCAATATGCAGATTTCCCTACAGGGTACTCTAATCTCAGACTCAGAAAAGATAGCAAGTGCCTTCAATGACTATTTTGTATCATCTGTCAAAGATTACTGAACCAATAGCACGACTGTACTATCGAGCTCTTAAGATCCACAGTAACCTCCCAAAGTGGTCACACCATTGCTCTGCACTCACACGCTCCAACGCCTTGACTTTCCAGAATTACATACACAGCCACGCTATTACGTACTATTTTCAGATTAAAAACAGCACTTCACCAACACTTGCTGCACTTCTACCGACACATAATATGAGACAAGAGCGCCTCACTAGGTCAGTCTCACAGGCACTCCTCCCCGTCCCTGCATACAAAATCAACTATGGTCGGAAGTTCTTCTTTTATACACCAACATTTGGAATGACATTCCCCATCACATTAGAACTTTACCATCTACCTCATATTTCAAAAATACATACAAATGACACCTTCTCCACACTTACACCTGCACTCATTAATTGTTCATGTACTGTTCACAGAAACTGTTTGTTTCTATTTGTCTGTATCTGCCTAGCCCATGCTAATGTCCTGTAAATGTGTTTGTCTTGATGTGTCATGACTGTGGTTTATGTTTCATGTTCCGCAGAACAGGAACCTGCTGGAAACCAGTTTTTAAACTGAGTCAGGCCCGTTAAACTTAATGTTACTTTTAAACCTGTATAATAAATGAATGAACATAAACCTCACTTTGTGACTAGATCAGTCCTCTGACAAACTTTTTAAAGAGGACATATTCTCTCCCTTCTCCACCTTTTCAAACAGTCCCCTCCTCCACCTTTTCAAACAGTCCTCTCCTCCATCTTTTCAAACAGTCCCCCTCCTCCACCTTTTCAAACAGTCCCCCTCTTCCACCTTTTCAAACAGTCCCCTCCTCCACCTTTTCAAACAGTCCCCTCCTCCATCTTTTCAAACAGTCCCCCTCCTCCACCTTTTCAAACAGTCCCCCTGTGGTCTAAATGAAACATGAATCAAGCACCAGAGGAGGTTTGTGACCCTGTATAAACCAGCTCTCTCAGAACGCTCCGTTTTGGTGTGTGTGTCTCTTTAAATGCAAAGGCTTTCAGGTGTTCTATTTGTTGGTGGCTCAATCAAGGGAGGTAAAACATGGACACGCCCAGGAGAAAGGAGGACAATAAATCTTTATACCGACTGATTGATCAGAGGGAAACACCTTACAGAGCCGCTCAGGTAAGACATCCTTCTTAACACTTAAAACTGATTCAACAAAAAAACAGTTAAGAATGAGGAACACCTTCTATCATCTCAACTGTTCAAAAAAAGTCTAAAGGGACTATAGAGGTCATTAGGATTTATATGTTATTGTTCAATTTATTTTGTGAATGTCTTCCTTTCAGTCGCTTTCAGGAGACTTTCTTCCTGAAAGCAGCCCCGGCTCTATGAAACCAGTGAAACACATGCAAAGTTTTATCTGATGCTGTTAAAAAAAAGAGCTACTTACTCTTTCCTTGGGAAGCCTCTTCGGGTCACTCAGCATTAGAAAACAGACTGCGGGAGTGTTTTTTAAACTATGCGGAAACAAATTTCAGGTTAGACACTTGGTGGACTAATACACATGTACAAAGGAAAGACTTTAAAGAAGGCCATGTCCTATCGCAGTCATCCAGACGGATTTGTTCATTACCTGCCTTGTTGTATTTATTGTATTATTTCTTATTTTAGGGTCTTTATATGTCGTAATTACTGTTAGCATACATAGCATTACTGCTAACAGGGGGAAAAAATGGTCTCCCAGGGGTAATAAAGACAACTTTCAACCGTAAAGGTGGCACAACTTGAAGACAACTAACATCTTGTGGGACATATTACTCTCTTAACTCTTGCCGTATTACATTGAGTTGCAATGTCAGGTGGTGTAGAAATAAAAAATGAAACATTTGTCAGCTGCTTCCTTCAGACGTGGACTACATCAACTATTGTTTGTCTACTGAATGCCAAGGTGAGTCAGCGCAGATCTTTCTGGAATCACTTTATGACTCAGCTCACCAGAAATCCTGTTATTCTACTTTACATTCACCTGTCTCCACTCGTAGAGAATATTACATGTTATCAACAGACACTTTACAAGACAGCAGATTTAAAAAATTACGCTTTGTTAAATAATTTATAAAGGACCAACATTAATCCAGCCTAAGCAATAAGCAGCATTAAGCAAAGTAACAGGAACCTGAAACAGAACCAGACTCATGTTTAATAGTGTAGCGTATAATTCTACTTCTAATTGTAAGTCGGGGCACCAGCTGAAAGTATGAGCCTAAAATAACCTTAGTTAATTAATAAATCTATCTCATATCATTGGGGTGAATTCTCAAGCAGTTAAAACCATAAAATTACACAAAGTACTGAAATTTTATGTGTGAAGTTTAATAAAGAAGATGGTGAACAAAGGATGTATAAAGGGAGTAAATATGTAAAGGATACTGACGTGACAACGTGAATAATAACAATGTTATGTATTGTTTGTAAGTTGAAATGGTGAAGTTCTATGTTAGAGTAACTAAGTGGGGATTGAGAAGGAAGAAAGGGGACTTAATGATTTTGATGAAAACGTTGATTTGAAGCTTTGCTCTGACACACCCACGACAATCAGAACCCTCCTTACTATGAGAAGCGTTCGGGAGAGCTCCGCCGAATGGTACCACACAGCCGTCTCTCAGCGGGTCCAAACAAGGTTCTTTAGAACTCAACGCTCTGACTCACTGACTTAGACACTGAGAGTCAGTTTGAGAATAACGAAAATAGTGTTCTGAAAGATTAGTGGTCAATACTTCAAAAAAAAGAAAGAAAGAAAAAGAATTAAGCACGTCGCTTAGGTCAAAGGGGACCTGAGTATGCGTGCGCATGGAAATTAGTAATAGAATATTAAGACGGGCACGAGGTCTGCAGTTCCTACGGTTCCGACCTTAAATTGGAAGAGTTTCGCAGGAGCAAAACGGGAAGAAAGCAAATGTAGAGTAAGAATAAGCATAAGGGTCCAAAGAACCAAGAGAGCGAAAAACAAGTGAGCAAAGAAAAAAACCAGTGAGAGAGTTCGTGGAGACGTGGTGTTTTATCTCCGGCGTGATTTTACGAGGGGGCGGGGCCTAGCATCTAACATGTCTCTGATGGTGTTCATTAATTTGATTCACTCCGAGTTTTACTTATTAAGACTATAAATAAGAACTTTGATCATATGAACATCACCATGTCAATATTCGTATGTAGAATTATCTCAGACATTTCAAACAAATATGTAATGAATAAGCATTACATCAAACCTGAGGACAGTCAGACGATTTCTACCTGTATGGAAATAAAACCAACATTATAACATTCAACATTCTGAAAAACACATTAATATAGTATGAAGAGTATAAAATCATATCTTCAAATACTATTTCCTAAACCTTAGGACAAGATCACAGAATTAACATATCATCGTTACCTCACCCCTGAAACTCAGATCAGTACAGCGCTCTGGCCACTAGGGGGCGGTAGTGCTCCACGTAAGATTCAGGGAGAGTTCACCAGGTAATGTGATTTAATCCTTAAATATATAAATCCGTCATAGATGATCGTAGCAGAATCTAACTCACATGAAAGTGTTAGTCTTGATGTCATGAATACATATATCCGATTCAGGGATCGAACCAACATTCTTTTATATCAGAAATGGATTATGTTGGTTAGGACAGATTGTTGAACATGTCTATCTATGAGATAGTCCAGATCACATCAAAGCCTCCCTTGCCGTGTTGATCAACTCGGCAGACGGCCGTGGTTCTGACCCCTTCTGAGTGTGCTAATTCCGAGGTCGTTCACACATAGTCGTGCTCTGTTGGGGTTGAGGTGTGATAGAGGCAGAAAGTAGAGCGATAAACAACAACAACCAAATGTGTAACGATGTTTTCCTGTGTTGTTTGTCAGCTCTGCGTTTATCGGATGAGTGCTCTTGCTTTTTCTCAGGACTATCGTGGCAGAAACCGCTTGACCAGGATGGACAACAGGAAGACAGGTGGAGCTTCAACCTCTCAGGTGAGCGCTCATGCTTCAGGTGTACCATTTAACGGGTTGGAGGCAGAGCGGCTGAAGTTTATGCCCTCATGGTGGTCAGGCGGACGGGCAGGCAGGTGGTTGGATGGAAGAAGATGACCTGAGAGTGCAGATGGGTGTGGTGATGTGCAGGAGTTCAGAGAGGTACAGAGGAGCGGCGTTATGGACGGCCTCAAAGGTCACGAGCAGAATCTTAAAGTCGATGTGATATTTAACCAATGAAGCTGCTGAAGGACAGGAGGGATGTGGTTAACGGAGGGGGTTCAGAGGCCCAGATATTTCTGTGGACGGTCTGCGTATAACACTTCATAAACAATGGTTTAAGTTGTTAGGAATGCTTATAATCATGAATAAGGACTTTTATTAAACCTTATAAGCACATTTATATTAAAAGTGGAGGGTTTATAAAAAGTCTAACCGAGGTTACCTTTTCACTCCCAGTTTGTACTTTGGACATTTCTGAATGAGGCCTGTTGTGTTTATGAATCTAAATCTTTTCCTTTTGACAGACTGGTACATCCTGCAAAGTGAAGGAAGAGAAGGGCGATGATTCCACGGTAAGCCAGAAATTCATAAAAAACATTAAATTCTTCTTACATTATTAAAGAACTCTGACATCGTTCTCACTCTGTTTTCTTACAGACTCAACATGATCATGGATTCAGCATTCAAATCAACCGCACAGATAAAAGAAAACATGAAATTAACTGTAAACGGCCTCAAACAGTGCTGGAGGCCATCAAATCACGTGATATTTACAAAACGCTTGGGTGGTCAGATAGAAACATTTTGATTCAGTATGGAAGAAGTGATAAAGAATTTCTAGTGGCCACACATTTCCCCTGTTCTTGTATCGAAGAAGGCGAGGTTCTGATCATATCTAAAACATCAGACCAGGTTGAACAGGAAAGAGAGGTCCGACCTCTACTTTCAAAGGACGACTATGTTGTCTTCTACATTGATACTACAGGAGGAAAAAACACCAGAACAAAGACACTGTTCATCAGCAATGCTGTCAAGAAGTTTAAGTTCCTCTGTGTTTACGGGGAGAAGGGGATAACTGTGGAAGAAGCTCTGAATAGAGACGGTCGCTTTGATAACATCGCAGGCTTCAATCTGACCAACAACGATGATTCAGACATGGTCATTCAAAGTAATGACAGCATTGATAACTTACAGGGAAGAAAATTCAAGATAGAGCTTTCAAAGGAAAAGGGAGCAAAAGGGAGTAAAAACCAAGGTGCCTCAGATAAAACCCAACGTAGGTCTGACAGCGGAGCAGAGAGACATGTAGTACATCAGAGAGGAGGGACAGACAGAACCCCAGGTCCATCAAACAGACCAGAACAGACCCCTGTCAGCGCAGCAGAGAGACATGTAGTACATCAGAGAGGAGTCAGAGTAATCCAAGAGTGCGGCAGTGATGTCGACCGTGAGGAGATTTATCAAATGCTGCGTCAGCAGTATCCAGACCTGAAACAGTTGATGGAAAGTAGATTTCCTGGTGATTCTTATGAGAGAGAACT